>NW_004949117.1:560697-574888 GCF_000317375.1 Microtus ochrogaster
GGGGAGGAGGCGGAAATCCTCAATAAATAAATAAATTAAGAAAAAAAAAAAAAAAAAAAAACCTCAGACTGGTGACAATCATGGAGTCTACATTGGTCTGTGCTAGGTCTTTTGCATACATTCTATAGTTCTTTAGGCTAAGAATTTTGTGGGATTCCTAACAGTAGGAGTAGGAACTCTCTTTTGTCTGCTCTTGGGACATTTTTCCTACTGCTAGGTTGTCTTTGCCTAGCCTTGATATGAGTATGTGTGCCTAGTATTAGTACATCTTGTTATCCCATGTTTGGTTAATATTCCTGGGAGGCCTGCTCTTTTCTGAAGGGAAATGGAGAAACAATGAATCTGGGGGAGAGTTGAAGTGCTGGAGGGGGATGGGCTGGGAGGACTGGAAGGAGGAGAGGCTTATATGGGCAGGATTATATAAGAAAAGAATGGCCGGGCGATGGTGGCGCACGCCTTTAATCCCAGCACTCGGGAGGCAGAGGCAGGTGGATCTCTGTGAGTTCGAGACCAGCTGGTCTATAGAGCTAGTTCCAGGACAGGCTCCAAAGCTACAGAGAAACCCTGTCTCAAAAAAAAAAAAAAGAAAAAGAAAAAAAAAAGAAAAAAAAAAGAATGAAGTTGAAAATGTGAAAATAATTTTTCAATGATTATATAAGTTATACTATTAATACATAAAGATTTAAGACATAAAATTAAGATATAAATTTGAAATATACATAAAACTCAAGAAAAACTTCTCAGAATTTCTATTAAAATTTTTATACAGGGTGTTTTAATTTTTCTGTGTCAAATCATTATCTATTTCTTTAATAACTAAATAATTATTACACAATAGATGCCTTTCCTTACAGAAATTTTGGTATTTTATGATTTGATATTTATACCTATAAGTTCTAAAGTTCTCTTTGTTCATTGTCTTCATTGTTTAAACAACATTAGCCTCATTTTCACTGGGGGTAATTTATTAATAAATAAGTCGATAACCTGATGTATTTCATACATGTATAACCATTTCAAGTGATAACTTTTGAGTAGAATTTCATTGATCTTTTGCTACATTTGACCTTATATTCATGCACTAATTTCCTGTCTTAATTTTATATTTGAATTCTAATGCAATTATTTTCCTCTTGCTTAAAGTTTCCTTGTAAGCCTTATAAGCAATTAACTTTTCTTGCATGTTCTGCCTCCTTGGTCTCCCATACAACACCAGGAAGCATTAGAAGAGCAATGCTCTTGTGGATATTATTCAACTTTGATTTCTCTTACTGAGAATTACAGTAGAGTGTCACTTATTCCTGGAAATGTGTGCTTCTAACATTTTTGAACTGAGGCTAGCTGGCTGGAATCCTAATTTTGTTTTTCCACCAGGATAAAATTCTTAGTAAAAGTAAATGTTATGTAATGCTAACCCAACCTTCTATCCATTCTTAAAATATTCCTACAATTTATAAAATAGTATTTTTTAATCAACTGATAATGGGCAAGTTTTGTTAATTTCAGAAATAGCTAATGCCAGATATATGAAGCTAAGTGAGATAAGAAACTGAGCAGTTTAGTGAGCACTGGTCACGATACTTGGTTCTGATAACTAATCAGTCTGATTTCTTCTCACACAGCATTTGTAATATATATTTATATTTATAATTGTTCTCATTAAACAAAGGAAGGAGACCTCTACAGCAACAGTGGCTTCATTTTACTAACTCCTGCATGCAATACACTTAAAAACTCTAGTTTAAAATCCTGGAGTATAACTCATTGGTGAATCTTCTAACTACTTTGTTAAGGATGCTGACTTTAATACCCTGCAATGATAAAAGGAAACAAACAAAAATGAAGGGAAAAATGGGAAAGAAGTCATAGCAAAAGTAGTAACCATTCATAAATTTTACTTAAATTTAAAATAAATTGCCCCCTCCTTCTTTCCACACTTCCCATATATAGCTCCCTCCAATTCATAGTTTTCTCTTCTCTAGCTAGTGTGTTCTTGCATAAACACACAACAGATTCACTTTATAAACACAACTTGCTCTGTCCATGTGATTTTGCCTGCATGGATACGCTTTTAGGACCGACAAATGTGTTGGGGTTGGAAAACAAATTAAGGGCTCATTGTAAGGGGAGACTAATTTTTTCTTTCTCAGAAATTATTGACTACTTTTAAGGGTTGGGCCCAGGGAAATTTTCCTAATCTTCAATGGGATGTCAAATGTTAGAATTTGTTTAAGAATTCATTTTGCTGATAATACTCCCTGCAAGAGTCATAGACCATCCAGCAAAATCCATTAACAGAAAGGAGAAGTCATCTTGACAGAATTGCATAGCCTGAACATAGGACCAGTAATCCAAAAAACAGCATATTAGGTATCACTATTAAAATACTACAGAGAGTATATTCAGCAAGAGATTTTATAAGAAATAATTTTCTGGTAAAGTATTTGTAGGAAGCATCCATTTAGTGATATTAGTGGCTTTGTTTTTCAAGTAGTTATAATTCTGTCAAAAACAATATCTAGACCTTTTGATCTTTGATGTCATTTGTTTTTATGACTGTAATTTTCCTGCTTTTTCTTTCATAGAAACCTTTTAGCACTAATTTCAGTTTTCTGATGAGAAAGATGGGGTACAGCTGTCACCTTTTCATAGTCAACTTGGTAATGTGTTTTAGTCAATAAACTGTTTCTGTGAGTGTTATAAGCAAACATTTAGAAAGCACTTTGTTTATTAAGGTGTGTTCTTTTCTATATCCATTATATAGAAACTTTGTTTCCTCATAAGGCTGCTTCCTGTTCTTTGACAGGAAACCTAAATGTAAGACCTAAATACAAGGGTTCAGGGAATACAGCAGCTAGAACTTAAGTTGTGGCCACAATCCCAAACTCAATGTAGAGTGGCTATATTTCTCATTTAACTAATTGATATTGTAAAATTTTATGTCATAACTTCAAGCAACATACCCATGAGAAAGTCTAAAACAGTTATCCAGATAAGTTAACAACTTGCTATGTGACCCTCTGATGAATGCTTTTTAAATATCTTTAAATTAGCATTTTTTTGTTTGATACATACTACTGGTTTAAGGGTATAAAACAAAGAAAATAGAATCCCTACCTCTCAACCTTGCAGACTATGAATATTTATCAGATACCCCTGACATTTGCTGAATGTGCAGAGGGGCTTAGGTGAATTTTCAGCAGTAGGAAAGAGCAGTACTGTTCAATTTTAAAAATAATAATCTTATTTTGCAAAGAAAATTTCATCTCCTTACCTACCCAAATGTATGCCCTTTCTTGTTCTACCTAAAAGCAGCAAACAAATACAACAGAATTGATGCAATATGAACTCACAGAGACTGAGGCAACATGAACATGGACTACACAGGGTCCTTCTCAATTGGTCTTGAAACCGAGAGGGGAAAATAGACAAGGAGTCCCTTAAGCCTTTAGCTTTAAGATTTTAAATTATATTTCATTGTAAACAATTCTCATAGACTTGTGAATATCTGCTGTGGGACAATGGTCTTGTACCCTGTAAAGATTTGTTACTTGTATTTTTATAAAAACGCCAGTTGCCAGGCAGGAAGAATAGGCAGGTCAATGAGGACAGAAGAGTTCTGGGGAGAGGAAAGGTTCAGTCTTCAGTCATCATCCAGACACAGAGGAAGCAAGATGAAAATACCTCACTGATAAAAGGTACCAAGTCACACGGTTAGCACAAACAAGAATTATGTGCTAATGTAAGTTATAAGAGTTAATAAGTAGCCTGAGATAATAGGCCAACCAATTTATAATTAATGTAGATGTTTGTATGTTTCTGTGGTGCTGAAAATCTACGGGACTTGGCAGGACAGAAACCTTGGTCAAGAAATATCTATATTGTATAATTTATAGACTGTAGATTCCCGACATTTTATGTTTTCTCAAACTCATACACATGTGCAATGTTTTTCTTACCCTTTAATTAACTTTTCATTCATGATTTTGTTTTCTATGTTCTTTATAGGCTATGTTATTACTACTATGCTTTTACAAAATATTTTAAGTTAGAAATACATGTTTGTGAGTCTAGTTATTTAAACCATGTTATAAAATCCACTGTTCCTCTGGAGGCAAATGATTTAGTATTTTGTAAGTATTATGATTCAATATAAAATAGTCCACAAATGCTCACTTATTTGAACATTTAGTCCTGATCTGGTGGTCCTCTTTTAGAAGGGTGTGAATGTTTGTGGAGGAAGTGGGTCACTGTGATTCACCAGGGGTGCAGATTTGGACACTTTAATACAGAGTCCTGCATACTATCTAATCCTTGCTTTCTAACTGTGGCCACAAAGAGAAGAGCTACCTTTTCCTTCTCTAAGAATGCTTTCTTTGCCACGATTGCTAATATCCCTTTGTAATATAAGTAAAAATAAACATGTTCTCCCTAAAGCTGCTTTGGATCAGGTATTGGGTTAGAGCAACATGGGAAGTAGTTAATATACTAAGAACAATAACACACATTTGTCTTTTAAAAGCAAATAGAGAATTCTTGAAAATTCTTTACACAGCTGAGAAATATAACTGTATATATGGTTCAAATGACACCTTCTATGAGTAATAACAAAAAGAAACCACTGCATTGTATTCAGCGTATGTAGATGCAAGGACAGGGGGTCGTAGGAACATCAAGGCAGCCTGCATTCTGCTTGATTGAGACACAATGTACTTATGGAAGAAAATGGAAGGATCTCTGCCTTACATCACATCTTTTAGAACATATCAATACTTCAGCAATTCCAATATTTGAATATTGAATACAATAGAATATCCTAATCTGAACTTTAACATTATGAAATTTTGAGAACAATTATTATTTAGTTTATAATAGAGTTTGCACTGTACAGAATTGAGGCAATACTATTGTCTCAATGATCAGAACAGGATATTGAAATTTTTAAACTCAAGTTGATTCTGTTATCAAAATTAGGTATTGTTGTCCTGTGTTTAATTGGTTTTTCTGTGAAGATAATGCAATAATATATAATATAGTGTAATAGTATAATATCTTTGAATCATTTCTTTGCTTTGGCATTTTGTAAATTATAATCCTGTGAGCCCTGAACAATGACATAAAACAAATGTCCCCTTTGGAATGTTAGCATTAGTAACCCTAGAGATAATAAGTTGAAATCTGCAGTGACTGATTTAAAGGCTACTTGTCCTCAAAAGGCCATATGGCCACTCATGGGAAACCTCACCATGAAGTATGGCTCCAGGAAATTCACTGAGTTCTGGCAACTGTCCTACCTGTGAATATGAAAAAAAAAAAAAACCACACTGATTTCCTCAAAGGATGCTTGGCAATTAGGGAATTGACTGTGACAATTATTTGTACAATGAGCAGTGCTTTATCAAGAAAACCTCTGATTGGCATGGGCATTTAGGAAAGAAAATTAATTTGGAAAGTGGCCCAAAGTAACTTGAGACAAATGATGACAGAAATGATTCTCCCACAATTCAAACAAGGGGCTCCACTATCTTAGGAAATTATTCATCTCTAGAAAATTGAGTTCTTCTTTCCCCTTGATAGTCCCAACAAATTCTAGTTCTCTGTGATGAACTGCTTATCTATAAATATTCTGTATATGGTACAATATGATTAAACTCATGCGCAATCAAAGTTAAGTTTTATGCTCTTGAGATAATAGACAATGTACTGTGAGTTGTAACGATTCTTAAAATGATCAGTACCACAACTTGTAGAAGTTAATTGTTTGACTGCAAATGAATTACCGGGAATAACTAATCAAGTCAAGTAATATTGATTTCTTTATGTTAGTGTAATTTAAATGACTTATATTTGGTTCTTCTCTATAAATATATATCTTTTAAAAAAAAAAACACCTAAGGAAATGCTCAACATTCTTAACCATCAGAGAAATGAGAATCAAAACAACTCTGAGATTCCATCTTACACCTGTAAAAATGGTCCAGATCAAAACACTGATGACGGTTTATGTTGGAGAGGATGTGGGGTAAAGGGAACCCTCCTCCACTGCTGCTAGGAGTGCAAACTGTACAGCCCCTTTGGATATCAGTATGGTAATTTTTCAGAAAATTAGAAAACGACCTTCCTCAAGACTCAGCAATACCACTTTTGGGTATATACCCAAAAGATGCTCAATCATATCACAAGGACAAATGTTTGTAGCATTGTTCTTCAAAGCCAGAACCTGGAAACAGCCTAAATGTCCCTCGACCAAAGAATAGATAAGAAAAATGTGGTACATTTTCACAATGGAATACTACACAGCAGAAAACTAATGACATCTTGAAATTTGTGGGCAAATGGATGGATCTAGAAAACACCATATTGAGTGAGGTAACCCATACCCAGAAAGGCAAATATCATGTGTACTCACTCATACTTTTAGACATAAAATAAAAAAACAAGCCTACAATTCACAATCCCAGAGAACCTAGGCAATGATGAGGACTCTAAGAGAGACATACATTGATCTAATCTACATGGGAGGTAAAAAAAAAAAAAGATCTCCTGAGTAAATTGGGAGCATAGGTACAATGGGAAAGGGTTGAAGGGGATGGGCAAGGAAGGGGGAAGCAGAGAAATATATATAGCTCAATAAAATCAATAAAAAGAGGTAAAATTAAGCATTTAATAATTCTTAATCACTGAAGTCAAATTCTAAAAGGTTTGCAAGGTGCTTCATACACTAAGAAATGATAACGCCACATAATGTTTATTTTCTTTCTGTGTCTCTAAAAGTGTAAAATAGCATAATATGCGTTTAGTCTCCTAGGTATCTAATATGTACAATTTAATGTACTTAAGTAAGTATTTAAATTTTTATTCATTACTTGGTTCCAATTTATTAAAATAATAAATAAAATTTGGATGCACTCAGTGAAAGAAACTTCTTATAGTAAATACATCTTAACCTCCTAAGTATTTTTTTCCAACATGTGAGTTTTTAATTGTTCTTTGATAAGTGATTTTATCAGAGAGCGGTGTTTGTTTGTCCTAATATTTCCTATGAAAATTTCCCTTAGCATAGACACATGAAACCTTGGAATTAGGTTCTGATAATAAATAATAAGGTGGAATTACCTCTAATAAACACTCCTGAAAAGACAATTTAAAGAAAACCGAAGCTTTCCCCAGTTCCCTGCCAGAAGCCATCAATTGTGAAGAGACACATTTCAGTATCTTGATAATGATTTTGAAGGACGCTTCTCAAAAGCTTCCTGTTATTCCTTTTCTTTGGTGAGTGGGTTCAAGTTGTCACAGAAGCCTTGAATGTCTCTCATTCTCAGTTGAGTCTGCAAGCATTAACACCACTACCAACTAAGCTTTGCGGCCCATAGCAGACAACAGGAGGACAGGTCATGGTCTTCAGCATGAGTTTTAACAGAAGGGTTTGATCATGCTCCGATGAGTACATTGACAATATAAAACAGGGTTTTTGAGGGGGTTATTCAATAGTGGAAAGGTGAATCTAGATGGATAAAGAAGAGAGTGTAATCAGTGAGCATTGTATGACATTTCCAAATAATTAATAAAAATATGAATTTGGGGCTGTGGAAAGGCACAAGAAAGCTAACCTGAGATTGTTGTTTTATAATTTATGCAAATTTCAAAATATCATATTATATAGAAATGCCAATATAGTTTCATCTTGTCAACTAAAAGCTAAAATAAGACAATCAGACAATGAAGGGTATTTCTATGAAGGGATGTTTGTTTGTGACTCTTTCCTTAGAATTGGTGTCTGAGATCAATAAAAACAATAAAAATAGAACTCATGTAAGCCATGGTAGAAAAAGGAGAAAACAGTATCATCCTGAGTGTGGAAACTTCACATCTAGCCAAGATTCCTTGTCTCTTTGCCAGATTCACATAGTAGCAAATTAGACTCCAATTTATTTACATCACCAACATGTTTGGATGTTTTTCAATTAGAACATAAAGTAATAATTGATACATTATTAAAACTTAATCTATTTGCATAATTACAACTAAAAAGATATTAGAGAAACATCACCCTTCACAATAGCCACAAACAACATAAAATATCTTGGGGTAACTCTAAACAAACAAATGAAAGACATGAAAGACATGTATGACAAAAACTTTAAGTCTTTGAAAAAAGAAAGTGAAGAAGACACCAGAAAAATGGAAAGATCTTTTATTTTCTTGGGTAGGTTGAGCAACACAGTAAAAATAGCAATCTTACTAAAAGCAATCTACAGATTCAATGCAATCTATCAAAACCCCAGCACAGTTGTTCACAGACCTTGAAAGAACAGTACTTGGCTTCATATGGAAAAAGGATAGCCAAAACAATTCTTTATAACAAAGAAACTTCTGGAGGCATCACCATTATTGACTTAGAGCTATACTATAGAGCTCTTGTAATGAAAACAGCATGATATTAGGATAAAAATAGACAGATGGACCAATGGAATCAAATTGAAGGCCCTGGTATTCATCCACACACCTATGAATACTTGATTGTTGTCAAAAAACTAAAATTATAAAATGGAAAAAAGAAAGTACCTTTAACAAATGGTGCTGGCATAACTGGATGTCAATATATAGAAGAATGCATATAGATGTATATCTATCGCCATGCACAAAACTCAAGTCCAAATGGATCAAAGGCATCAATATAAACCCAGCTACACTGAACAAGATAAAAGAGAAAGTGGTAAACATCCTTGAACAAATTGGCACTGGAAACCACTTCCTAAATATAACACCAGTAGCACAGACACTGAGATAAACAATTAATAAATGGAACCTTCTGAAACTTAATAGCCTCTGTAAGGCAAAAGACACGGTCACTAAGACAAAATGGCAGCCTGAAGAACGAGAAAGGTCTTCAATCCCACATCTGACAGAGGGCTGATAGCTAAAATAAAAGAAGAACTCAAGAAACTAAATATCAAAATATAAAATAATCCAATTAAAATGGAGTGCAGATATAAACAGAGGTGAAAGACACATTAAGGAAATGCTCAACATCTTTAGTCATCATGGAAATGCAAATCAAAACAACTCTGAGATTTTAATTTTGGAACCACGGAAGGGAGTGACATGCTTAATAAGAGAAACCAGTGGTTAAGTAAAAAATAAACATTTTTTCAAACAAAACTAAAAACAATGAAACTGAAATAAATGATGCACAATTTTAATGTACGTGTTTTATATTTCAGCTATGGCAGAGCTATTATGGAATGGAATTTCAATGTCCACACAAAATAGAATTACTGTGCACAATTGGTCATGATACTATTCTTACCCAGGGTGGACAATATGCAGATGATTTTAAATCTCATAAATGCTCTTAACTAATGACTAGCTTCTTTTTCATTTATAATAAAAATGTGTTCAATGAATTACATACCCCAAATGTCATCCACAGACACTCAGAGCATGTATTAAAGACACACATCCACTCATGATTATCCAAATGTTACTAATTAATGTCTATTAAGTAATTTTAAAGTTGCATACCTTTGGAAACTTTGGAAATAAAAAAATGACTATCAGCAGCATATATCCTGAAATCAAATGAGCTGATTATTCCTAAAATTTTTGGTTGAATATAAGAAAGTGCTATACAAAGACAGTTAATGACATAGAAAAATAATAAAAGAAACAAGTACCTAATCAGGAAAAAGGGACTTTATTTGAGTAAATATAGAAACCTTACTGTGTTTGGCTATGTAACAATATTGAACAAGACCAGAATACCAAGTAACTGATCTCCTTAGAATTCAAATAGAGAATGTCACCTTTAAAATAAACGGGTATTGTCTAATGAATATTTAGAAGATTGGTTATTGTCTTGCCAATATTATCTGTTCAATAATATTTACTATTTTCAAAAGCACTTGATTTGCAAGCATTATTCACATTAATCGAAGAATTAAACAAGTAATCTATCCAAACACAAGGCGTGTTCCAATCCAAGCCTTTTAAAGCTTTATGGGTTTTATTGTTTAGTTGGACTAAAAGGAAACTTGAAAGATTCAATCTCTCTTTGTTGAAAAACTTCAGGGTGCTGATTTGGAAATGTTAGTGGAATGTTCCATGCCCTGTGAAGAGGCCCTTTTGAGAGCTACAGAAAGAAACTAGTAAGTAGAAAAAAGCATAAATAAGGTACAAAAAAATCATTGTGTCTTTCTTCCCCTTGGTTCAATTAGTTGTTTGAATGAATTTGGAACATTGCCATGAATTTCTGGAGTTTGATGTCTTTAAGTTGAATTTTGACCCCCCTACTTAAACTCATTCCTGCTTAATTTCTCTAGCCTATAACAAAAATAACTCTGATTAATTCAACCTATGGGCTTTTCTCGTTGGTGGAAGATAAGCAGTGTATATTGCTACTGCATCTAGAGCTCTCTCAAACTTCATTTTGACAATTTAACTTAACTTAACCTACTATTTTCCCAAAGACATAGAAAAGGATAAGCGTGTTATTTATGAGTATCATAGTTACAAATTCATACACATTCTGTTTGTTACTAGCTAGATAAGATAAATTGCTTAATGGCTAGCCACAGACTTGTCTCTTTTTCCACTTTTAAGATGAATATAATTTTCTTCTTGAGTTCCAATTCTGATACAGGTGGGTAATTTCTATGGAATTCTACACCGAAAAAGACTCTGCTGCTATAGATAGCTTTGTGGAAAGAGTGTGGATTGCTCGAGTTTAATGGGGATGTTCACACATCTAGCTTCAATTTGGCCATCTTAATATCATATCCCTAACCATATGCATGAGAAAGTTTTAAGGAAAAGGGAAAATTCGCTAAAGACACATCTGTAGTGTTTTGTTTTTTCTTACCTCTAGGAAACAGCTAACAATGTATTTTGACTTGTTAAGTCAGGAAGCCCTTTTGGAATGATAGGTTCAGAATTTCTCTATATGAGTTATATGGCATGCAAGGAAATTCACGGATATAGCACTTTCAATGCATATGTAATAAAATGCAAAAGCATGACACAGTTTTCCCATCTAGAAAATTATGATATTGAGTCTCAAATACATTTTCCTCTGCAGACTTTCAGGAAGTTGCACTCTGCTTCCCAAACCGCAGGGCTTGGAAGTCGAGGTAATGCAGTGTATAAAGGGAAGCTTTGCTTCTACGGGGAATAGTCTTAGGAGGAATCAAAGCAGGATCCGGATGGATAAATGCAATCCAGCACTGGGGAAGAGTCTCATTGGAACCACCTAGGGAAAAATGACTACTACCACATTTCTGAGCCCACAAAGTGAAAGTTTGATCTGTGGTACACATAACACGAAAAGACAGTTCCGTATTTACAAATTCACAAAATTAGCACAGATGGGATTCATAATAATGGAATAAGACTACGTCACACATAAGAATCAGGAAAAAAAGGTACAGTAGAAAAGTAACAGTGAATATTGAAATTAGATAAAACTGAAGATGTAGCCAGGACCAAACATAATGTATACAGCAGTTTACATAATAATGAAAGACATGGGCACAAATATTCCCTTCTTTGTTGTGTGTTACTGTTTATTTCACACTTAAGTAGTGTGTGTTCTGTTGCTGTGATAAACACAACGACCAAAGGCACTTGTAAAAATTTGGATGAAAAGCAGTACATGGCAAAAAGACAAAGTAATAGTAATGAAGAAAAACAAGAATATAAGGTATTCTCATTGCCTTTGGTACCTTATAGAATTTGAAAATAAGACCCTGTTTCTAAAGAAACAAGGCCCTTCTGATACAGAACAAGGAGTAATCAAGCTGAAGTAACATGAAAGACTCTTTCAAGGGGATGAGGTCTCATAGTTTCCAAAGGTATTATACAAACTCCTAAAGGAGAAAGTTAGTCAATAATCCTACCTTATTTTAAAGTCCATGGACCACAGCAATGATTGTTCTGGTAAGATATCCCCAATGAAACAATAGTGGCACTGTTATTTGGGAGTTAAATAACATCTTATTAAATAAAAGTCTTTTTCAATATATAAATATATTTCTCATTCTTCATTGAAGATGCTTCCTGTTGTAGCAGAGGGAGAATATTACAGAGATCCAAACTGGTTAAAGTATGGAGGAAAAGTGATGATGGAGTGTTCAAATCCAACTGGTGTATTCGCAAGCAGCCCTACACTTAAGGCTTAGGGAACATTGCAGAACTGGACTGGGTAGGGAGATAGAAAGTTTCAGAGAACCAGGATACCTTCTCCTAGACAGTATCTTTAAATCAATCAACATGGCGATAGAGATGAAAAAAAAATTCACAAGGCTCTACCTTTAGATAGGGAGCTATAAGCAAAGTACAGCTACTGAAGGAGGGGCAATCAGTCTCCTCCAGGGATGAGCCTCCTAAGAGATTATCCAATCCTAACTAGAGCCCTAAATACAGGTATATAAGAGAGACACTAAATAAACTGATTAGAGATGTATGTATTTATGTATGTATGTAAGTATGTATGTATGTAAGTATGTATGTATGTATGTTTTAAGGGCTAACTATTTGATATTTGGATAATCAATTGGTAATATATTTCATGAGGAGGATGAATCCACCCACTTTCAGAATTCCTTCGATTCCTGTAATTTCTTATGTGGGCTTAAGACATCTAGTCCTTTGACCATCCACTTCAGTATTTCAGTTGTTCTTCAGTTAATGCTTAAACAATCAGGGTGCTGAGACTTTGTGGGTGTTCCTTCTGATAGTAGTAGTGGTAGACATGAAGTCTTACGAGAAAGCCTTCTATCTACTGGTTCTTGCAACCTTTCTGCCCTTCTTCTGTAATGTTCCCTGAACCTTAAATGTGGGTGTTGTTTTGTAGATGTATCTACTGAGACTGAGAAACAACTCTGTAGTTTGACTAACTGTAGTTTCTAGTAATATTCTCCATCTGTTCTAAGGGATTATTCAAAGAGCAGTAAGGCCTACATAAATAAATATCTGTGGGTAAATGCATAAGCATAATGTAGTTAGGGATATATACAAAGTCTATTTTAGGAAGTGAAGAATCTGATTATTTCTAAAAAATAAGGTTCTAGACTTGAGTCTAATGCCTAGGTTACTACCTGAAACACCACACTAAATCAATATTATACTCTGAGTTATCATATTGTGGCACTTACACATTTATGTCAGAGTATTCCAGTCATTATACCTACGTCATTGAAATTGAGGGTTATCATAAGCATGAATCACTGATTTGTGATTCTATCCTTCATATTAGTCAGCATGTTACTCTATATTAGATTAATACTTAACAAGTATTTCCTTTCTTTTCATTATTGGGGGAGAGCAATAGGTAAATTTCAAATAAAGTGTTCCAATTAAAAATTCATTCTTTTTCTATATTTAACAACTAGATAGTAGATAGATTTACATTTCTGAGTAACTCTATACCTTATATTTTAGGCACAGTAGCATCTTATACTTGTTTGTTAGTATTGATAATGAGACAAGAGGTTTGGAATTTATCCTCCAGGTATTTGTACAATTGGGCTCTATATAAACTGGGGTCAGTAGTAAAATCTCGATATAAAAGACTTTAAAAGAATTCAAAATGTCCCTGGAACTAAGTAGAGCCCCCGTGTCAATGACAGGCAATTCTCCAAGGAATACAGCCCCACTATCACCCTACCCTTCCCCTCACATCACCTACAGAAGTATCCCACTGAGTTTTGTACCTTCTTTTGAAATTATATCTGGTTTGTGCAGAGTTAGGCTCAAAGGGACCAATTACTCAGAAAAGGGAGACAGTTATTTCCTTTTATGTCCCTTGGCTCAGTGAAGTTAGCTCTCCTTTCTTAGGTCTTCCTTAGGATTGTGAACCCAGAAAAGTAAAACGTTGTTCCTTTAGAATCTCCTGTAGTTCTCCACCCAGGGTTTCTGACCCGCCCAGAATTTTCATAAAGACTGTTGAAGAAGTTGGTAATAAAGTGGCTATCTGTTTTATGCTCTGCAATGTTTAGCAGGTTTCTTTTGAGGGTAGGGAAAGATGAACATTAAAAAGAATCATATTTCAGGCATTGAAGATTTAGTTATAAATTTTCCAGAATGCTAATATGTATCTAGTTATCAAAAAAGTGTCATAGGAAAATCAATTAGCCTATTTCTCTCTCTCTCTCTCTCTCTCTCTCTCTCTCTCTCTCTCTCTCTCTCTCTCTCT
>NW_004949117.1:574988-612100 GCF_000317375.1 Microtus ochrogaster
CTCTCTCTCTCTCTCTCTCTCTCTCTCTCTCTCTCTCTCTCTCTCTCTCTCTCTGTCTCTCTTTCTCTAACTCTGCTCCCTTATCAAGGGAGGGTGACTATATGGAAAGACAATGAAAATAGTTTTATTAAATAACCCCCAAATCTAACAACGTTTAGCTTGGAAACCTAAGCTACACGTATTTCTAAAGAGGAGACACTAGGTAATTAACTCAAAGACACCATGGACATCCACCCATTATTCATGTTTCAACCGTTGTCTCTGTGACAGATACAATGCAAGTGAACTCTCTTTTGTAATGCCTCTTTTCAAATTAGCATGGGTCTCTGAAATTTTTCACTGAACAATTAAAAAGCAAACCTAATCACACAATCCAACTGTATCTTGAGCTTCCAGCTTGTTCATCTAAGACAGCAGAAACGTTTATAGAAGGGAAGGAAAAAGACTGATAGATACCTTTTCTATATCCTTTTATTTACTATGAATATGTGTGAATCGGAGAACTCCATTTAGACACCCATGATATCTTACCAACAGGCTTCATAACATGATCTCTTTGTAGCAATTCCAGTGTGTGCCAAGTGCTTAAATACAAGATAAAAGCAACTGAAACTATATTTAGACACATAAAAACTTTTAATTATACTCATTCTCAGGCGCCATGAAATTTGATTGATTGTTATTTTTTATTTTAATCAGTTTAACTGTCTAACAGGAACCCAGATACTTTCGATGATAGATTATAGCACATTATATGGAGGCCGTAACCATAATAAGAAAAAAGAAGAAAAGGCCATGCTTTGCTTTACTTTCTGCCATTCAAAAGGAAGGAGAATGGGGTAGATCCATAAATTCTATTCTATCTTTTTACATTGGTACTACTTCCAAAGAAAACTCTCGGTGAAAGAAGAGAGGCAAGAGGCAAGGAAGGAGCTGACATTTATGAATGGAACTACACTTGTGTCTAATTGATTACTGATGATTTTCTTTCCCTTTCATTCTTGTTTAAATTCGTCAGACTAGCAAAAAGCCATGCTGAAAGAAAACAAAGAAACTGAAAATTTTAAGTATTTATAATGAGAGCACACTTAATCACCATCACTTTATAATGGGAGCACACTTTAGCCCATGGCTTTATAATGGGAGCACACTTTAGCCCATGGCTTTATAATGGGAGCACACTTTAGAACATGACTTTATAATGGGAGCACACTTTAGCACATGGCTTTATAATGGGAGCACACTTTAGCCCATGACTTTATAATGGGAGCACATTTTAGCACATGGCTTTATAATGGGAGCACACTTTAGCACCATGGCTTTATAATGAGAGCACACTTTAACACATGTATTTATAATGGAAGCACACGTTAGCACCATGGCTTTGTAAAGGGAGCACACTTCAGCACCATGGTTTGATAATGAAGCACACTTTAGCACATGGTTTGATAATGGGAGCACACCTCAGTACCATGGCTTTTAAGAATGAATTAGTGATGCTGAGACAGTGTTACAAAATATACTTTTTTCTAGATTTTTTTTGCCCTGGAGAAACATTGGAATGTCTTATCTTATGGACATGTATGAGAATATCTAAAATAGAAGTATTTGATATTTCAGGAATTTGGAAATTAATTTCCACCAGCAAATTAAATGGTGGATTTTATAATATGCATAAGTATACATTAGAACATTCTATAGCACTAAATTAGTTCTAAAAGGCAACATTATTATGAATAAAATTTGTATAGTTAAAAATAAAAATAAAAGAATGAATATAGGATGTGTATATATGCATATATGCCTGTGAATGTATATGTGCATATATGTATATGTATACATTTATGTTGTGTTGTTTAACACTAAAAAAATTCCAGCTAATAGTAGGCTTAAGTTTTAAATGTGGACACTAACACAGGAAGATTTTGGAAATGCTCTCGGATTTAAGTGACTTATCTTAAGCTGAATTATGTTAATATTTTATATTACTCTTCAGAATGTAATTCTGTCTCCTTGATTTTCATATCAGATGCATACACAAAATGTATGCATTCTCTTCCCTTTTGCAAACTAGCTTATAGAAGTGAATTCAGAAATGCAAACATAGAAATAAAATAAAATAAGCATAGAAAATAAATATTCAAATGCATTTATACTTTTCTGAATGTATGACTACTTCTGCACATAACTATAGAGAAAATATTAGAAAATTACACATAATTTGATATCAAAAAAAGAATTCTAGAACAAAATCCATTAAAAGTACAAGATTTCATGATTTGATGAAATTATTTTGCGAGTTAAACCCAATCTCAATGAAGACATTTTTTTGAAAGATCTGATCTTTCTGGTATTGACTCAGCCAACAACTCAGAAACCTGTAAATAATAACATTATAAAGGTTGTCAGAGGCACAGAGAGCATGTCAGCATGCTAGGAATTCATCTCCCTATTCTGATTAATATTAAATGTGAGCAATTTCAGACTACTGATTAGATTTATCAATAATTAATGCAGTGTTATTGTGGATGATTAGGGTTATTTCCTTTACTGGGATTTTTAAATCACTTTTAACATCTTGGTATAAATTCTTCATAACATATATCCTTGCATATATTTTTAAAGCTTACCAGAGAAGCTTTATAATCATGAATACTCATCTCAGCATATTCAGAAGCAATTTTTATCCTTTTGTTTCGCCAACGCTACAGTGAGATCTTTAGATTCTATAAGTTATTTTTTATACTTCTGTTTTTCTGTATTTTACCAACATGTGAGAAAAGAAAGTAGGATGCCAGCTTGGGATCTTTTGGTACACCAAAATTGCAACACATCAGCTTATGACTAAGTTCCTTTTATCTTTGGAGACCTTGAACACAAAACTCTCTCAAAATATAGTGTTTGTCTTTGTACATGCTATTATATCAACTTATGGTGTTATTTTCTTCAAATAGCTCTCTGATGTCTCAGAATACTTACTGTTTGGGAAATCAATATATATTCATATATCAGTCCAGGTGTGGAAACATAAAATTTGGAAAATAAGACCACATTGAGAATACTTGAACTTAAGAAAAGCTACTTTAAAAGGAAATTGTAGCATCTGCAATTTAAATTATCAACAGAACATTTGCCTGGGAGTCCTATGCATAGTATCTCTGAAATCTAAGGCACATTCCTGAAAAATTTTGGTTGTTTTAATGTATTTGGATTACATACAGCATCACTGCTTTGCGCAGCCTGAAAAATTCGGAACTCCTCCTTGTATTCTACAATAGGAATCTTCGTGTATTCAAGCGAATAAGTCAAAATCACACAAAAATACAAACACACTTCCCCAAAATAATTATATATCAAACTATACTAAATCCATTTATTGATTTCTACATTAATTCATGTCAGGTGTAAAGATACAGATAAACTTTATATACTTAATTTAAAATGTGAAATATTTAAATGTTCTCTCGAGTAAAAAAAAGTACAAAATTATTCATACATATTGTCTCTGAATGGCCTGCTTTGATTTGATTAACTGTGGTCTATAATTTTGCTTAGATTTTATTTCTATGAGACAAAAATCACTTAGGTATATACATCCATGGTGCCTCTTTGAGAACATTTATAGATAAATTGATCTGGGGAGAAAAGATTCATTCTGAATGAGGATGGCACTACGTAAGTTCTGGAATAAATAAAAAAAAAGCAAAAAGAAATACAAGCTATATAGTGCACTGACATTCATCTCTGTATTTCCAGAATTGCAGAAAATGTGACCAAGGGCCTCATGCTCCCATGACTATGCCTTCTCAAACTGATGTTCTGTGATCTTAACAAAAATAAATCCTTTCTTCCTTTGTTTGATATTTTTACAGGAGAGAGTAAAATAAATACACTTAAATAGAATCTGTAATTTATAGAATCATCTGTAACTTATTGAATAACTAATTTTCGAAAGGAAGAATGTTTGCAGAGTGGTATAATAGATGATTTTCAGCTTATGAGAGAAGCAGTTAAATTGTCAGTACGATCACGTTTGTCTTTGTACTTCAACTCTGCTACTCTACTGCACTGAAACATGCAAAATTCTTAGATTGTGCAGCAGGTTGCTTCTGTTCAATGTTGAGATTAAATATACACCATCCGCAAGTATAAGGATGTTAAGTAATAATTATGGATCATATAATATATGTAATATTGATATATAAAGTTAATTTATATTTATTGATATAATATTGGTGTTTCTTCACATCAGCTGCAATGAATAAAGAAATCTGGAAAGTGACAATAAAGAAGCCACAAAATGTTTTTTTTTTAATTTTTAACTTTAAGTAAAAGTTTAGTAGAAAAAAATGGTTAAAAATTATTAGCTGAAAATCCAAGTCCTTTTATTAGTGAGTGTTATGGAGAGGAATGAAATAATGCATTTATTACACAAGCCAAAGAAGAATAATTGAACCAAATCGCATTTTCATAATGTTTTGCAGCTGAAATTCTCAGAAGCTGAGAAAACATAATGAGGGTAGCCTTGTAACTAGAATGACCGTTTAGCCTTCTATTTCTTTGCTAAGGTTTGGGTAGAGTGTAGACAACTTTCTGAGGAAGCACAAAAAACTTGCAAGAATAAGTTGAAACTTTTCATCTATCAGTGTTTAATATAAACAACAGCAGAAAAGAGCAGGAAAAATCAAAATCAAGTTGTGTCACTATTTGAAGAGGTATGAGGTACACCAATTCATAGGAATCCAAGACAGAAAAGCTAGTTCTAATATGCATGAGATTCACTATATACAGAGTAGACATGCACAGTGTGCCTTGGGCCCTCAAGGGATAAGTGATTTCAACCAGAAATTTATACACATGTGGTAATAAATGGAAAAAGGAAGGTTTCCCCCAAACTGAATGTTATCACCAGAAGTTTTATTAAACCCACAAGAAACATTACAGAAATACTGGGTATGGTGGCAAATGCCTTTAAAACCAGCACTACAACAGTAGAAAAATTATTTGTGCAATAGAGGCAAACCTGGTCTATTTAGCCAGATCCTAGGCACTCAGAGCTACACAGTGAGATCCTATCTCAAAAACCACAAATATTTGATAAAAATATAAATGAATCACTAGTATTATATATAGTAAAACCATATTCTGTATTTTTAAAATATTTAATAAAAGTTGTTAAAGAAAATTGGGCTGACTAAAATATAGGAAGGTCATTTCTTATATTGATATAAGACTCTACCATTACCAAAGATCCCCTAGAGAAAATTAAACAGACATTACCTTATAGGATTGAATGTCATTTGTCTATTTTTGAGGACCTAAATTCCCCAGAAAAAAAGCATATGTTCATCAATTCCTAAAACTAAAATGTACCTGATTTTCATGACATGAAACTTTCAAAATGTTGGCTGATTTGGGGAAGCAGATTGCCAATGGAGCAATAGACATAAAACTCTGTCAAACTTACCAGACAATTTTCACTCATAGACCTTGTCTTAGTCCTCTTGCTTTGAAGAGACAACATGACCATGACAATGCTTAAAATGAAAAGATTTCACTGGGGCTTGATTATAGTTTCAAAGGATTAGTTCTCTACCATCATGGTGGAAAGCACGGCAGCACATAGGCAGTCGTGTTGTTGGAAAATAATCACGAGTTCTGCATTCAGATCCAAAGATAACAGGCAGTGTGAGACTAACCCTCTGATGAGTATTTGAAACCTCACATCCCATCCCTAGTGACAACTTCCCTGACCAGGACCACACTGCTCCAAGGTCCCAATATCACAATTCCCAAAGCCACTCCAAAAGCTAGCTTATGGGGGATTCTTATTTAAACCACCATATTCCACTCCTGGCCCTCATAGTCTTGAAGCCATTTTATAATGCATAAATGAATTCAGTGTAACCTCAAAATTCTCCATAGTTTATCACTGTCTCCATGTAGTGAGGAGAAAGCAGGCCTGCTTTTAGTCCCGCCCAGCTCCCACACCACCAGCTAGCTTTTGCCCTGAAATAACAACACACAAACTGTATTCATTTAAACACTGCTTGGCCCATTAGCTCTATCCACTTACTGGCTAATTCTCACATCTTGCTTTAACCCATATCTAGTATCTGTGTAGCACCATGAGGCAGTGGCTTACCAAAAAGATTCTAGCCTATGTCCATCTTGGGTCAGAGCTTCTTCGCCTCTGTCCTAGAGAGGAGAGGCATAATGTCTGCTTCACTTCCCTTCTCTCCAGCATTCTGTTCTGTATACTCCACCCACCTAAGGGTTGGCCTATCAAATGGGCCAAGGCAGTTTTTTTTATTGATTAACCAATGAAACAACAGATTGACAAATGACCTTCCCACATTTTCTCCACACTCTTTAAAAGTCCAAATTTCAATGTCTGTTCTGAGACTCAAAGAAGTCTCTTGATTCTAACTCCTGTAAAATTCAAAATCAAAACTCAGACCACATATTTCTAGGATACAATGGAACAGGACATACATAACCGTTCCAAAAGGGAGCAGAAGAAGCATAATGAGGAATGCTGAACTGAAATGAGTCTGAAAACCAGAGAGACAAATTTCAAACTCTCCATTTCCATGTCTGAAATCAAAACACTCTTAAGATCACCAACTCCTTTCAGCTGTGTTAATCACAACACACTTCTTTTCTCTTGTTCTGGTTCTAAGGCTCTCTGCAGCTTTCCTTGGCAGGTATTTCACAGCTCTGGCCTCTCCAACACCTTGGGGTCTCTAAAGCAATCCAAATATTGCCTTCAGAACTTCAAGCAATGCCTCCTCTAGACCTCCATGCAGGGCATTCACTGACACATGCCCAGCCTCAGGAGTGTTCCTTAGGTAAAGAGGAAGAGTCCATAAGTCCCTTCTTGTATCCTTCCATTGAAACCAGAACCACATGGCTGAAGCTGTCAAGGTATTTTGTTTGCTAGGGCTTGAACATGGCCCCCAAGTTTCTAATGTATTTTAATCAGCTTTCTGGTTTTTGGTGGTTTCTTTCACTGCCTAAGCTTAGACCTCCAACTCTATGTGTAGTCGAAGCTGGTCTTGACCTCAGAAATGTGTCTGCCTCTGCAGTGCTTAGAATAGAGAGAGGAAACACCTGGCCTTAAGCTTTTCTTTAATTCCCTTTTAAAGCTGGAAGTTTAGTTGGGTAGTGTCTTGCCCTGATGTCACCACTCTCTGTATTCCTTTTAGCATCAGGCTTTTCCTTAATCTTTTTCTTTTTGAAAACAAGACATAGCTGTATTACATTTCCCAGTGTCCCATTTCTCCTCAAACTCTGTATTTTTTATTTTTTCTTTCTCGGTTTGCTCCTTTTCATTGTAGATCTGCACAAGGCTGATCACTAACACCCAGGGCAACACAGTCATTACTGGGCTGTTATGAAATATCCTCTGCCAAAGCCATTAATCCAAAACTTCAATTTATTTCTGGCATACTTTTCTGACAGGAACAAAAAGGAGACACATTCTTCGTTAAAATATTTCAAGAACTTTCTCTAAGCCACATACTAATATTTGATCCATCTGAAACTCCACAGTTTCAATCACACTTCGCATCACTGTCTTCCATTCTCCTACTAGGTAGCCCATTAACCATCTTAAAGTTTTCAATACTTTTCCTCTCTAAAATCACCAATTGCTCCACATTCCTTTAAACAAAAACATAGTCAGGCTTATCTTACTAATACCCTAGTCCTTGGTACCAATTTCTGCCTTAGTCAAATGGTTTATCCCTGGGAAGAGACACCATGACCACAGCAACTCTTATAGACCTATTTTCTGATTTCTGACATACTTATAACTTGTAATAGAATGTGGCCTTGCAATTTTCATTACAGACTGACCCTGGCCTCCTTCCGTCTCCCCAACCAATACTAGGTTTCACTGTCATCTAGTAATAGGACAGCTTAACAGATAACTGTATTACTAACAGAAATTTAAGTTCTATGCCATATTAATAGATCAGGTATGCGATATCACAATTTTAACACAAAACATGTTTAAATTGTGATATCATAAACAAAAATGTACAATGAGATTTTTGATATTTTGTAAGAAACATTGCACAAGCCCATCCCGAGTTGACTCAGTTCAGGCTGGGATTCTGAGTGGATTAGTGAGTTCTTAAAATACTTCTTTATTTTTATATAATTTGTTAGTTTATTTGTGGTTGTGGGTTTTGAGACAAAGTTTCATGATGGTACCCAGTATGGCTTTGAATTTTCATCAATTCTCCTACCTTTCATCTCCCAAGTGCTGGAATTAAAACCATCCTTCATCAGGTCTGATTGATATCACCTCTAAGTTGCTGAATTTACTGCAAATAATAGCTGTCAATTGATTTAGCGGACACTTATTAAGGAACACTGTGGACATCACAGTAGGCATTATTCTTTTACAATCAACAAATTTGTGACCAACTGTGCAGTTTAGAAATGGCTGGTGAAAATTCTTGCTTTGGTATTTGCTAGAGTTTGTTGTTTGTGCATTCATCCTGGCTTCAAGGAGGGCAAAAATATAAGATACAGTTATATTTAATCTACTTTAGACTGTCCTGAAACAGCTGCTTTTTTAAACTAATACAGTATATTTAGATAAAATCATTTGATTCAATTTATGTGTTTGTTTTGGTTTTTTACATTATAATTATGTCACAGAATAAGCTTTGTGTTCCAATGTGAATTTTTAGAATAATTGAAATGAATAACTGTATTTGTACAATTATTGTGTTTTGATAAATGATACCATATGTCCAAAACTGATTTATTCTGGTTAAATAGTTTCAATACCAATAGAAAAGAAGAAATTCGGGTGTCATCCTATCTACTGCTTTGTTCTTTATTTAATGAAAAAGAATGCCTGCTTACGATTGGAGTTTAGGACTTCCTAATGTAAGAAAAATAAGCACTAGATGCTTTCTCAATTACAAATTAGCATTTTTTATTTACTTCGATAGTAAAATAGCACTCAAAAAATTGCTGTCTACCACAGTACGTTCCAGAAATTGCAAATATATAATACTGGGAATATTATGTGATGCCAGTCTGCCTGAAGGGACCCAAGACAATTTGAACACACACCTTTGGCAGTGAAAATGAACATAGAATATGAACAAATGGCAAAAATTTTTCAGGAAAGGCAGGTTATCTGCTATATTATTATGAATGTACCACAAGATTTGATGGATTAAAGTACACACCCAGTTACCCATCCCACTTCTGCTCAGCTACGCTCAGATTTCTAGTTTGTGTGAATTTCAGTGTAGTCTAAAAGGTGAAATAAGTCTGTGACCAACCACACTGGAATAGAAGAGTTAATCTGGCATGCAAATTTGGAACAGCTAGAGCCACGATGAGTCAGGGCCAGCTGGACCCAAGGAGGAATGGGCATGAAACAGTGATGGGATCAGTTCCCAAACCAGAAACGGGGCTGACCAGAAGGGAGGAGAACAAGTGGCTGAGAAGAGAGCCAGGTATTCAGGATCCCCACATATCCAAATCAGCCCCATTCCCCAGTGATCCAGATAGAAGAACCTTTGTTTCCAGACAACATAAAGAAACTGCATTTTCTATAAAGCCCTGAGTCAATTAAAGGTTCTGTCAGTAACCATGACCTAGATCAGTCAAAATTTCACAATGAAATTTTGTTTAAAAAATACAAGTACTTTCCTGGTCATGTTTTATATTGCAGATATCTGAATTTGAGGGCAGTGGGATCCTACTGAATACACAATGACAATATCAAATTACTGTGATAGTCAAAGATTTCAAATAATGATATTAAATAATTATAATGAAATTATTCTATTACAGATGCTATTTTAGAAATTCTGATATGAAAATGGTAATTATTTTTAAAAAATATTCTACTTTATCTTCTATTTATATGGTCCAATACGAAACAACTATTATTATTGGTGTTGTTATTGTTGTTGTTGTTACTGTGTGAGTGTGTGCATGTGTAGCACAATACACATGTAGAGGGCAGAGGACAACTTTGTGGAGACAGTTCTTTACTTCAAACTTGAGATGTGTTGCAAGAATTGTACTCAAATGTTCCATTGTTGGGTGACCATTGCCTTTGCCCTTTCCGGTACTTCACTGGCCCATGGCCCAAATCTTCTATGGTATGAAACTCTGGTGTGTGAAATTTCTATCTAGCCAATTATTTTCACCAATATCTATACATATTTAGGTCTTCTTTGTATTAAGTAACACATGACAATTTAGTCAGAGTTTTATAATTTTATGTCCTTAATATGGCAGGTAGGGGTCATTTCCCAATATACAAGAGTAACCTGGTTAATCTTTCCAGACAATACCAGCTTACGCTGTGTTCTGGGAGCACCTGTGACAGTACTCTCACATGTTTCCTTGATACACAGTCAGTTCATCCTTTTAGCTGCTTTATTTTCTCCTACAGTTACTCCGTGGTTTTAATGAAACTTCTTTTTCAGAAAAAGCATGGGGAAAGAAGATTGATGTCTCCACATGATGGGGAATCTTTGTCAACCAATTGTCTTTAAAAGGTGGGACCAAGTTAGGATATGGCTTTCCGGGACTTGGAAAAAATCAGCAAGCGGCCCTGGTACCCTCTCTCTGTGTGGTTTCATTACAGCGCAGCTGAGCTTGGACTTTTTATTCCTGTTTTGTGAGTTTTCCCTTATAATAAATAAAAATATAATTATTTTATCTTTTAGCTACCCCAAACCGAGTTAATTCAACAGTTGGCCCCCCAATGTGAAGGGTTTTGATTATTACTTATATAAGGTAGAGGGGTCGGGGTGAAACTATATAGTCTCAAAAAACATTGAATAGGATAATAGTTAATTTAGTGTGAATTTATTCATACTAATAATAACAGTAGGTAATAGAGTGAAGACTTGTGAGTTATTATTTATGGATAAATTACATTGGTATAGTTTATATATTTATACAAGTACAAATTATATTTGTTATTCCTGTTTACAATATTTGTACACCTAGGCAAAGTTATTCTTTCAGATTGTATACATGCATGTTTCTACCTCTCTTTAGGACACTTTGTATTTTGATACAACTTTTAGAATATATTTTCATTTTGCATTATATACCGTTCTTACCTCTGATCAAGATACTTATACATTGTTTACATTTTGAGGTCATTGTCTTCATTTGCTGCACATTTGTTTACAGACTATTAAATATTATGAAATAAAGTCTAAATCTTTAAATTATACAGGTATTACATACTATAGGTCAATAGTTATGCATGTCTATTATACATAGAGTCAGATAAATTAGGATCTCTAGATATATAGAGATTGTATTCTGCCTAGATAGGTAATCTTCAAAAATTTCAAGGACCTGTGGAACATGGCATTTAAATAACTTAGGGTTCTTTTGATATGAGACATGATTGCTCCTGACAGCACAAATATATTCCTGAGAAAATGTTTAGCACCAAAGGCACTCCACTTGGAGTTGTTGTTGTTGTTGTTGTTGTTATTGTTGTTTTGGTTAGTTTTTTGGTTTTTTTTTTTGGCACAATTGGCCTTTGGGCAAGGAACTGCTCATGCCTCAACCACTGACAAAAGTACATGGTATCCAGACTGGATATGCGGGACTCAAGGAAAAGAACGGCCAAACCTTGCTAAGACAGGGTAAGACGGTTCTAAAATTTGTCCTGGCTCTAAAAATGGTCTGTCAGTTATGCTAGTCCTTACCTAATGTTGGTTGCTTCACTATTGCAAATTGCTTCGGGTAATTGCTTACGTAGCCAATTGTCTCCATCATATACTGCTTGACTCAAGTAATATCTCCCTTCTCTGGCCTTCGATGGGGTTGGAGATTAGATAATCACAGTTACCTTCCTCTTATGATTTAGTCAAGCCTATTTCTGATGCAAGACTTAGATTTTTTGGAATATAATATTTATTAAAACATTTCCATGTGTTCCTTGCTTAATACTGTTGGTGTTGATTGTAATTTTATACTTGATATATGTTCTTATTGTATATAGTTTTGTACTGGGTTTGGGTAGCTCTTATTTCGACAAAGGGGAAGGTGAAGGGGAGTCTTTGTCAACCAAATATCTTTAAGAGGTGGAACCA
This sequence comes from Microtus ochrogaster, assembly GCF_000317375.1. Lineage (NCBI taxonomy): Eukaryota > Metazoa > Chordata > Mammalia > Rodentia > Cricetidae > Microtus > Microtus ochrogaster. The sequence goes on from NW_004949117.1 coordinate 587,096, forward strand.
AGTTATGGTGTGGCTTTCTGGGACCTGGAGAAAAACAGTGTATGGCACACGTGCATTCTCTCTTTGTGGTTCCCTTGCAGCACAGCTGAGTTTGGACTTCTCGTTCCTGTTTCGTGAGTTTTCCCTTGTAATATATAAAAATATAATTGTTTTATCTTTTAGCTAGCCTGGTTATTTCCTGAACTGAATTAATTTGAGACCCTTGGAAGCTTATCTACCAAAGGCATGAACACCCAGAATTACATCTCTGAGGATTGTAAACTAACTCTTTGTAGTCCAAGGTAATTTAACTTGACTATTAACCTTTGAAGGTAGCACTGGCTTATACTTTCTACCCACATTATTTTAAAGAATTTTTATTTGTTCATGGTAACAACTGAGTGACTCTTACTTTTTTCATCAACTTTGAGTGTGTAAGAAGTGTTTAATCCTTGAGGAATCAGTGGATGTTTTGTGCTTCGAATGGAATCATCCCTCCCAGGCAAATTATGCTACCTAAACTAGTTTAGGCTACAATGTCAAGGACTAGAAGTAAAAAAAAAATCTATAAATAGGCCCATAGTTTTATCAATTTTCAGAGAGCTGGCTCTCACCATTGCCTATATCATCACATTTTTCATGTACTTTATGAATGCTTTTGAGTACCTAACTGAGAATAGCAGCTAATGTATCCAATGATACATGCAGGAACAAACCACTCTGGTGTCTCTTTGCTACAGTCTGCCAGGATTAACAACTATACTCAGAACCAATTCTGTACTTTTGGCTATGCAGCATGCTCAGATCACTTATGGACACTGCTCTCAGACTGGTTGAGTATCCCTATAATTTATTTCAGTTACGCAATTTAACATGCAGGCAATATGTTAAGGTATGAGTGGAGGGAAAGAAAGCATAAACAATGAAAAAACACCAAGCCACAATGCAGGCCACTGTCACTCCAAAGCAACCCCTTAGATAATTCTGGAGCTGAAATGGATCTTCAGTGCTTTGGTTAATTGGACAAACTGCCCAGAGTTTCCTTCATCTACATTAATCATTTACTGGATAAGGCTTGTCCAGGAATAGGTTAAGCTAGATAATTTTATGCATCATGGGATGGCCTGAAGCTGTAAGTGTGATGGATAGCTAATAACTGCTTTCTTAGTACCTGGAAAAATAAATTTCACTGAAAGAAAATTTAGTAATTGCCTACAGATGCTGGCAGTGATGGAAGCTGCCTTCGACTCTCCTCTATACAGGTTGGAGCTTGTAGTTATTTTTCTCAATGTTGGTGAGACTATAATTACTAACAAACGCTCCTGAGTATCTTTATTCTCAGAGAAACCTGTGAGATTTCTAGCTCTTTATAATAGAAGCACTATTTGTGTAATAACTTCCTTTGCTACCTTTATGGCTAATAGTGGGTAAAGGCAAATGATAATACTAACAATTTAACATACCTGAATAGGCATTGATGACTTTGCAGTTTGCCATCTATGATTTTATTCTGTTCATCCTCTACCCACTTTTCTAATGGGATTTACATCTAGTTTTCTATTTATTTTTAGGAAATAATAATTTGCCAACTCTAGGTACAACTAACAACTTCTCTCATCATTTAAAATCGTCCTTCATCTCTTCATTTAAAAATGTTTGAGTATAGAATAACCAATAGGTAGAAGACTATGGCAGTTGTGCTTTGCAATCTTTTCAACCCATTCTTGAAAGCACTGCCTTTTTTTTCTTGCTTGCTATATATTATATTTAGAGTCTGCATTTCTATGCACTGCCTAATCTGGTCAGTCTTTTTTTTTATTTTTCATGGAAATCAATTTGTTTTATCTTCATTATTAAATAGCAAATACTTAGTTGTATATTTCATAGATTTTAATCTCTCTTGTGATGGTTTGAATGAGAATGCCCCCATAGGTTCACAGACTTGAATGCATAGCCCTAATCAATGGAACTCTTTGCAAAGCATTTTGAGGTGCTGCCTTGTTGGAGGAAGTGTGTCACTAGGCTCTGACTCTGTGGTTTCAAAAGCCTTAGCCAGGACCAATCTCTTTCTCCCTCTCCCTGCATCTTGTCAATCAGATGTAAACTTTCAGTTACTGCTCCCAGCTACTTGCATGGCGAGGAAATGAAGGAAATGACATGTCATGGTGAGCATGGATTAACTCTCAGAAACAGTAAGGAAGTCCCGGATACATGATTTCTTCTAAAAAGTACCTGAGTCATGGTATTTTGCCATAGAAATAGAACAGTAGCTAAGATATATATGTTTTTCTTTTATTCTTTACTTTTGATGGTTTGATATATTTTATAATTAATTTAATTTACAGTGCCTTTTAAAATATCTGTTTATTATTTAGTGTGTGTGCTTGAGGAGGTCATAGGAAATCTTGAGAAAATTGGTTTTCTCCTATGACCAAGTAGGAAGTGATGACCAAACTCCTAACCTCAGGCTTGGCCACAACTCATTAGCTACAGAGATATTATCCTGCCCTCCATTTTTTTAACATTTAAGGAAACAGATAGTTATAAGGGTGGATGGGTAGATATGGTTACTGTTGATTTTTATAGCTTAACTTCTGCATATACTATTTCCTTAGTGGGTATAATTGTTTCAGCCATTTCAGTGGGGAAAAAAATAAATAAAAGTCAAATCATATAATTTAGAGAGCATATTTAATATAGTCTAAAATGTAAAAAAAAGCTTAATAGAAGCTATTGGCCTTATCAACACTGTAAATATTACTGATTATTTCACCACTGACATTGTTCTATTTCTGGGAGACAGTCACTCTTAGGAGGAGTCTGTTGGAGTCAATTTTTTTCAGATATCAAATTAATCACACTTGACTTACTTCTGAGAAACTGGACATTTCTTACAATTTACTAGGGAAAAAATACTAATTCGATGCAAAATTGATAGGTAAATACATACAAAGTTCATGTTTTTTGTACTTCATCACAAATATAAAGACCATAATCATCAAAAGACCTACCACTAAATTTAACTTCCTATACTTAGATACATTTCATCAAATGCCATGATGAAAATGAAGACAAAAATAAAATTTCTATTTCAACCATCAGTGTCTTCCAAGTACATTTATATTACAAAGGACAGGATTTTCCTCTTTATTGTAGGCACATAAAAATCTCTTGTGCATCCGTACGACATTTCTGAATGCACATCCAAATCAAGATACTTTCCAGAAAGAGGGATAATGCTATATATGAATGAACTACATTTCATTTCTTTAAAAAACAATGTATGTATTTCAAATGAACATGCAGCATATGATAAATACATCTATTTTGTTTTAAAATTAATTGATTAATTAGTTAATTTATGACACTGTCAACATTTTCCCTAACTGAACAAATGTTAAAAATGTGTCACTGAGAGAATGAAATCGTATGTTAATAATTGCTATGCACAAAGCTCACTAGCAAATGTATGAGTTGTCCATGACCTTGAGGTAAAACCACAGTACTCTAGAAAATTTCTTTATAACATGTGTATAATAAAGACATAGAAATAATTCAATTATTCAAATTTAAATTTAGAATGAAAAGGTTAGTCTATACACCAGTCAACAGTTTAGACTTCATGAAAACATACACGTTTATACATACTTCTTTTTAATTCAGAAGACTAGTTGCTAATATAATAACAGAGTTCTCTACAGAATGGTAAGATGTTTTGAAGATTTAGTTCTCAATTTTTGCTTATTTATTATATATTATTAATGAGTAAGGACGCTAAGAATGAACAGGCAATGTACGGACAAGATGCAAAGACAATGCTGGACAGACTCTCATTTCTCTCTGTATTCCACAGATGTAACTCTATGCATCTAGAAAATCTGTGATCTTAGCATCTCTTTTTGAACTATACACTCAAAGGCAGAACAAAGTGTGTGTTTCATGTTCCAATGAATGTCTCACTTGAAATAAGTTACTCCGCTCTAAATGTTCCTCTGTTCCTCACCTCTTTCATGAGAAATGGAAATAAAGTTCATAGTTGAATTCTCCATTGCAGTGTTAGAATTTCAGGTCATTTTGTCTGAGAAAACAATTGGCCAAAAAATAAAAGAAATACATAAACTAAAGAAGAAAATTATAGATGCAGGATACAATTCCAAAGAATCAAAAGTCCTGAAATCTTAATTTACCTGAACAATATTGAAACCCTTCTCAGCCACTTGGGTGATTATGCAATGTAAATGAAATTTAGATTTTTTAAAACATATTTTAGGCAATTCATTTTACAGAATATGGAATAAACATATAAAATGAACTTTTTCTTTTTACTGGAGGATATTTCAACCAGTCTAAATTTCAGGTCAACTTCCCCAGGTAAACTGACTCTGTGATTTCCCTCTAGAAAGCAAGCAGAAAGAGAGACACTAAAAGAAGAAATTTTATAGAGTGGAAGCTGCAAAGTTTCTTCAATCTTTTCTTGAACACATATCTACTAATTTGTATAACAGGTTGTCAGAGGCAGTTAAAACAAGAAATAAAAAGCCAATTAATTTATAAAATACTTTAAGAGTTTTAAAATAGATAATAACAATCTGAAACATGTTCTTCATAATTGGCAACAAGGCAGTAACATTTAACATAACATATCAGTTATATAGTTCTTAAAAACAGCTATGGAAATGTAACAATCCTGAGATTCAAGTGCTATTCTGAGTAAAATGCTTCTGTACAGAAACTAGACCTCCATTTTGCACGTCTCCCCTAATCTACTTAGCACATGTAATAAAATCCTAGGAATCAAAGATGAGCGCCTAGCGGACCTTGGAAGAAGCAGAATTACCAACAGTGTGCAGAGGCTAGCAGCTGTTGCTCCAAATTACACTTCTGTAAAATGTGATAATGCAGACCCTTTTATTTCTGACATCCGTTAAATAAAATAAAGTTCCCCAAGTGTGAGGTGCCTGCCAACAAAATATGCCCCAAACAGTGCTACAGTCTCTGATGCCTTTTCTGCTGTATCAGGGGCCAGATGGGAATAGTCTAAAAACGGTTCCCATGAATATTTTCCTTTGTTCACATCTTGCAAATCTTGTTCTGTTTGATCTTTCTTTGGCTTGGCTCAATAAAGTTATTTGATAGGTGTGCAATTTGTTCTTACAGGAATGTCTAAAGGCGTCATCTATGTGCACTTGTCATAATGTCCCAGAACCTGTCACCGAACATAGATGAGCCACAGTTGGCTTCACATTGCATTTTCTCTCTTAGAAGAGTTGAAATAATAATATAAAGGGATGTTTTGTAATTCACAGGGAAATTAATATAAACTAGTGGTGGTGTTGAGAAGAGGCTATAGCAACTACTATTCTCCATAAACACAAAGATTAATTTCAGAGAAGATATATATTCCTAATATGCTAAAAGAAAAAAAATTGACTGTTCTTATACTAAATAAGTCATATTAATAAGGCAAAATTTGGGAAATGGAGACAATTTTTTGAAATTCCTTGGGTTAGAAGCCTTAAAATGCTTCTTTTTTGTCATGGTAGGCTATTTTACATTTATTCATTGTTTGTGCCCAGATTCACCAGCATTTGCCATGAACGTATGTGGGATTAGACCATAGCTGTATGAAGTCAGCTTTCTTCTTCTACCACTGGGCAGCAGGGATGGAACTCAGGTCTTTTGGGTTGGCAGCAAGTGTTTGCTCTTACCCACTAAGCCATCTTACTCTTCTTGCTTCTTTATTTACTGTTTAAGCATGGTCTCATTTTGCTGCTTCTGTGTGGTGGTTCACAACCACTATAGATCTACATAATCCTGCACACTTTTCTGATGACACCTGTCCCCACGTGCCTTCATTAAGAAATTTCTTTCTCTGTTTTTAAAATTGATATGTGCTCTTATTTTATTTATTTTTAATTGATTTTGAAATATACACTTTTCTATGCCCGCCTCCCTGCATATTCCCCTCCATCCAACCTCATCCTTGGTCCCCATGCTCCCAATTTACTCAAAAGATCTTGTCTTTTTCTACTTCCCATGTAGATTAGATCCATGTATGTCTCTCTTTGGGTCTTCATTATGGTCAAGGTTATCTGAGATTGTGATTTGTAGGCTGGTTTTCTTTGCTTTATGTTTAAAAACCACTCATGAGTGAGTACATATGATCTAAAATGCCTGAAAGACACTTAAGGAAATGCTCAACATTCTTAGTCATCAGAGAAATGCAAATCAAAACAACTCTGAGATTTTATCTTATACCTATAAGAAATGCCAAAATCAAAAACGCTGATGCTGGAGAGGTTGAGGAGTAAAGGAAACACTCCTGCGTTGCTTGTGGGAGTGAAAGTTGGTACAGCTCTTTTGGATATAAGTGTGGAGATTTCTCAAAAAAAATTAGGGAGCAACCTGCCTCAAGACCCAGCAATACCACTTTTCAATATATATATATCCAAAGGATGCTCAATTATATCACAAGGACATGTGTTCAACTATGTTCTTAGCAGCATTGTTTGTCATAGCCAGAACCTGAAAACAACCTAAATGCCCTGGACTGAAAATGAATAAAGAAAACGTGATACATTTACACAATGGAGTACTACACACATCAGAGAAAAATAATGGCATCTTGAAATTTGCAGGCAAATGGATGGAGCTACAAAACATCATATTGAGTGAGCTAATCCAGAAAGACAATTTAGTCTTTCTCTTTTTATAGACATCTATTATGTTCATTCAAATTGTTTCAAAGTGTATTTTCTAAGCTTCAACTACATTGGAATGCTTAGGCCCTGCTATGGTTCCCGAGCTCAGGTAGAGACATCCTGTTTTTCTGACACTGATTGTGTTTCAAGCTGCTTCCTAGACATCTGGGTTCCCAAAGATTGTAATTCTAGATTCTGATACTTTTCTTGGACTTGTTGACCAGGTGTTTTATTTCTTGGTTTCTCTTACCCTCTATGCTTCTTGCAGGGATGAGTAGTGTGTTTGTGTGTTATTTTTCAGGGGATTTCTCTAAAATCTGCTAGATCAGACTACCGGGACTTCCCTTAAAATGTATTTCTAGATATTGGTGGCTGACGCTTAAGAATGGGGATAATGTTTCAGACAATTAGCACATGTATACACATATCTTACCGGCATTAGAATGAATCTCTAGACCTTCCCAGTCAACGCACAAAATGTTGTGCCCAAGTTGAGTTGCCCAGAATCCATTCAAGTCCAGAATGCAAAAGCAAGGTTTATTCTCCAGCCATCCTGGGAGCTCATCCTTTACATACGATGCAGTGTAGTAAGGAGAGCTCGTTTCTCATTTGGGGTTGACGTATATGGGTACAAATCGCAAGACAGGTTTATTTGGGTCAAGGGATTGGGTCTTGCTAGACGAAGGGTGTGGGCTACTTACGCATACCCTCTTTCTTCTTTAAGCGGCTACTTCTGCTTCTGCTTATGCCCCAACCCTCCCCTGAACAGTTACTACTGCTTCTGCCTAGACCACAAATCTGGGTATTGATGGGTGGCAATATCTTGGAACATTTTATGGTTTTTACTTGAACTTGGTGTCCTAATCAGCTCTTGATCTTGCAAAATTTTTTAAATTTTCCATGTCCATATGTCCTTATATGTCCATAAATAGAAGAAAAACAGTATGTCCCACCAGATTGTACCTAGTCCCCTGGCAAGGAACACAGAGAGTGAGAAGAGAAAACACGTATCCTGCTAAAGACTTGAGGATGAGACAGGAAAAATTGGATAAGAACTAGAGGAGGAAGAATGATTTAAAGCTTGTCTTCCTGCTTTTCTGGCCTCCTTACTTCTCTGAAAGTTGTGGCTGGTAGGTTTCCAAGGAATACCTGTTGTGATTGAGAAATGGGATAATAGGAAAAGTGAGGAGGATATTTGGGGTTGTGATGGTCTGAAAGAAAATAGTCCCCCAAAGAGAGTGTCACTATTAGGATGTTTGGCTTTGTTGGAGTAGGTGTGTCCTTGTTGCAGGAAGTATGAAACTGTGGAGATGGGATTTTAGGTCTTCTTACTCAAGCTATGCTCCGTTTGGTAAACAGTTTGCTACCTATTGTCTATGGATCAAGACGTAGAACCCTCAGCTCCTTCTCTTGCACCATGTCAGCCTGCATGCTGCCATGTTTCCCACCATGATGATAAAGGAATAAACCTGTGACAGTGTAAATGTAGATCATCTTCAATTAAATGTTTTCCTTTATAAGAGTTACCATGGACGTGATGCCCCTTCACTGCAATAAAATCCCTTATTATGACAGGGGGGAAAGACTGCTCTTTATCAACCACTGGAAGTCGGAAGATAGGATGGGGAGGTTGTAGCAGAGTCTGTTACAGAGTGTGGAGTGAGAGAGGGGATTATATTTAGAGTCAAAGAGGGAGATGTGAAAATCACCAGTTAGGCTACCTTCTTCCCTGACAGGAGAGGCCTTTGCTTTCCCATGAACTATCTCTAGGATTGGAGGCTACTATAAAATGATGAGTTGAGGGAGGGATGTTTGGAGTGGAGTATCTTTTGGGAAACACTGGATCTGAAGGCTGCAATAAGAGGATGAATGGGGGAGAGGAAGTTTGGAAGAAAAAAAATTGATGAGCATGGTTCATGGGGACAAAGAGGAGGGGAGGTCGCAGCAGGCAGTCTGCTTCAAAGCTGGGGATGAGACAAACTGGGGGAATGAGTTTGGAGGACAGGTGAGTGCTTGCATTTAGCATGCCAAGTAGTAATTACTGTCTCTTAATCAAGGGCACCAACACCTTTGCAACTGTTTGTATTTTTTTCTCTACTAGGTTGTGTGCTTTATAAGAATAAAGGAAAAGTTAACAAATTTTGCATTCTATATGCTCTGCATATAACTGGTGATCAACATAAACTTACTGGTTTTAATTTTTTCACTGATATAAAACATGTCTGTGAATGGAACTGCATTATCTACCATTTTTTAACAGCGTTATCAGAATAACTTATATAGTACTACTCTCATGAAATTATAAAGAAGAGTAGCTTTTAAATGATGTGTATCTTCTAATACTATTTTCCAATCACTTCTTAACATTATACTTTTCTTACTCATCTCCTGGAATGGCCAGGGATTTTTTCTTCTTTTGAATCTTCAATATGTTTGAATACTGCAAATCTGAGTAATACAAATAAAATTGTCTTGATATTTAAAAGATTGATATTCTTCTTAGATTGATGTTTCATTTCAGAGACTCATTAATAATATATAAAATAAGTGTTAAACTATTTATACATATTCATTAAGTTAGTTGTTATTTCAATAATTATGCATTGCTTGCTTTGTTAAAAAGATTTATTTGGACTTAAGGGCATACTAGGATACGAATAGAATTAGCTTACATTGTCAGTACACTGTCATTTTGGTGGGGAAGATAATACCTATGTCTACAAATGAATACTATAATTTCAAATAGTGACGGATGATTGAAGAATAGAAACTAGAAATTTTATCATGTTGTTATAAAAGAAGGGAGTTTTTAGAGAGGGCTGTGTGCTAAAAAGTGGTTGACAAGGTTGGTCATGTGACATGGGAAAGATTTTAGGTTAAGGAAGTGAAACGCCCTCAAGAAGCAAATACAATACAGCTGAAATACGAATCACTAAGAACAAGTGATATAGGAATGGGATAGAGTCAGGAGTGAGAAACTGCAGAGGGTTTACCTAAAGCTGCAGTATAGTCCACTGAATAAGAGTTTCCATACTATACAATTAAACCCAGAAGTAGCTAGTTGTATTAATATTTCTATTTCATAAAAAAGCTATTTAAAATCCAAATAATTGGTTAACTTGACTTAAGAACTTTTTTTGAAAGTGTGGGATTTATTTACAAATTTCACAGTTATCTCATTACAGAAGCCTCCCTTAACGCTCCAGGTTTCCCTTCACACTTCCTTTTAAGGCAGTAGCTCTCAACCTTCCAAATGCTATGAATTTTAATACAGCTCATCATATCATGGTGATCCCAAACATTAAATCTTTGCTACTCCAACCCACAAAATGATCACAAGCCCACAAGTTAAAAAACACTGTTTTAAGGAACATTTTATTCTCCCTTTATGACATAATCTTTCCTGAAAATATCTGTCCTCCAGATAAGTGTTTTACTTAAATTTAGAGCTTTCCCCTTAGCAGGTATTTTAGTACTAATTATCATAATCAACACATCTGAAACTAGTTGTAATTTTGTAAGTTTTATGAAACTGTAATAAAAACATGTAAAATGTACATATTTAATACGCACATCTTAATGTGGTTGGACATATCCACACATCTGTGACATGTCACTGAAGCAATAGCACTAAGCATATGCATCACCCATCTCAAATGTCCTTATACTATTCTGTGTGTTTAACTAAATCTGTTAACTCCTGTGTTGTAGAGACCTTAGATTTCATTTCATTGGACACAGCATACTGTTTAAAACTGAAACAAACTGTCTAGAATTTTGTATTTAAAGGAATAATATTATTAATTTCTCCAAATGAAAAAAAGATAAATCATGTATTTAAATAAACTAAAATGAAATAAAAATACAAGCAGCTCCCAGTTTGAATTGCACCATCCCCAACTGAATAAGCCATCAAGAAAGCATAGATGAAGAAATGAGTTCTATTCCAACAGAAAGGAGGTTTCAAACAGATGGAATCTTTAATGAGTAGGATGATAAAATCTAATCAGGTTTTGCTAAACAAGATTGAGTAGTTAAAAAAAACCAGACTTGATTGTATATTGCTAGACTCTAGGGTTGGGCAAATTCTGAAGATGATTTGATTGAATTTATGGAAATAGGAATCCCTCAGTTACTGGGGACTTGGACGTAGGGCGATCTAATCAGAGTAAAAGAGCATTTTAGATGTCATGACATCTCCAGAAATCGCAGAAAACAAGCTGCTCCAGCATTCAAAACTGCCGATACAAAGAATGCATAGGCATCTCCAAACAAGGAAGATAAAGCTCCTCTTAAAACAACCATGGTTTCTGCCAATCTTTTGAGAGCAGGTACATGAGAGATAAATCTTCCACTTATTGGTGCTTTAAAGAAAATAACTGATAAACAAAGCCTACAGGGAAATTCTTACCTGAGAGAGCCAGCGTTTGTTTTCCTTGCTCTTGCCAAGCTCTGTGTTAATAAGATTTAACAGCAGCACATAATCCTGTGAAAGTCAAGACAGGCTACTTGATCTTCTGTGAAAATACTCACCGCTATCTCATTGAGAATGGGCCTTAGGGATCAGAATTTCATTTTTAGTTTGTTTGATTAGTTATTTTACACTATATATAAATAAATATGTATAAATATATGTATATATAACAAAGATATATTACACATGTATTTATCATATGTCTACTATATATTATACAAAATGTATTTAATAATATATTATATACCTAAAAATATCTTTATTATATATGTGTATATGCATAAATAAGGAATATGTATACACGTACATAATGTCCGTGTGTTTGTACTCACTAAACTTTCGGTGGTATATTTAAATTCAGGACTTAGAACAGATATTCTCTGTTCCCCTCCATTGTAGCAGTGATTATCTATATTTTCAACATCAAAAGAAAGGTTTCTCACTGCCAGATTAAAGATTAGATATTTGGACTTTCAGATATAAATTTGTTCCTTTTCACTTATAACATTTTATTTCATTTTATTGAAAATAGATTTTTTTCATACATAATGTTCTGATTACTGTTTCTCCTCCCTCTACCCTTCCTATTTTCTCCCAAATTCCATCTCATCCTTATCGGCTCACTTTCTTTCTCTCATTAGAAAACAAACTGGCTTCTTAGGGAAAATGAAAAAAATTACTAAAATAAAATAAAATTTAACACATCAAAATTATACAAATCAAACAAACAGAAGGAGCAGGCACCAGAGAGACCCACTAATTCACACACTCAAGAAATCCCATAGAAAAGCCACTAAACTGGAAATTATAATATATGATAGTATATATCATACACACACATATATATGCATTGATATTGCTATACATAATAAATACAGTATATAACACACAGAGAACCTGGTATAGACCCATGCAGGCCCTGTTCACGCTGTCTCTGTCTCTGTGAACTCATATGAGATTTGATCCTGTTGACTTAGAGGGGTCGTGTTTTCTTGGTGTCCTTCCATGAGCTCTATCTCTTACACTTAGGCTTCACTGCAGCCCTGAGAGAAGGGATTTCATGGAGACATTCTGCTTGTAGCTGAATGTTCTGATGTCTCTCACTTTACGCATCATGGCTTGTAGTGGGTCTCTGTATTTATTTCTATCTGCTTCAGGAGGAAGTTTCTCTGATGATGACTGAGCAAGGTACTGATCTGTGAGCATAGTACAATATCATTAGGAGTCAGTTTGTAGTGCCGCTTCATTTGTATTTTAATAAATAATGCTTGCCTGAAGAGCAAAGAGTAAAACAGCTCCACTGGTCAGCCTTACAAACCAGGCAGTGGTAGCACACACTTTTATTCCCAGAAGCAACACTAGCTGCCTCAGAAACAGGGCAGTGCATGCCATTAATCCCAGTGGTGCACACCTTCAATCCCAGCCTTAGAGAGCAATATAAAACCGAAGAAGACAGCTCACAGTCTTAGTCTTATTCTGATATTCCTGGGGGCAGGACCACCATTTCAGACTGAGGTTGAGGTAAGAGCCAGGGGCTGGCTGTTTTGCTTATTAGATCTTTAGATTGAACCCCAACTTCTGACTTTGAGATTTATTAACTGTTCTTCATCATTGTACTGTTTTTTTTTTCTAAAGGTTTTACTCTAGGTCCCTGGATTATCTTTTCGTAGGTTTTTGGTCACCCAAGTACTATCTCATGTGGTTTCCATCTCCTGAGGTTGGTCTTAAGTCAAATCAGATATTGGTTAGTTATTCCTTCAAGCTTTGCCTTTCACTAGCATAATTTGCTGGCAATACACCATTGTAGATCAAAAAGTTTGTGGTTGGGTTGCTGGTAACATTTTTTAGTGGTATGTAAATTATATTCCTGTATCAATCACTAGCATGTAGGAGTGAAGACTACATGTAGGTCTCAATTTAACTTCTCCATGTTTAAATAGTTGTGTAGGTGTTATCTTTAGCAATGGTGCCTTGCTGTTATTTTATGGAGAGCAAAGTATAGACTTTGTTAAAACCTCAGTTGTTGGGGGATTCTTGTATTACTATTTTGGTCAACAATATAATTTTATATAAACCAATCCCAGTACAATAAATGTCCTATGATGATGATAAGAAATGGCATATTGGGGCTTTCTTCTATTATTTGATAATTTTATTTAGATCCCCTTCATGCAAGTATATAATTTGGAAACTTCTATTGTATTATGTTTCCATACTACCCTTTTAATTGTCCTTAATTTTAGCTGTTTCTAGCCGGGCGATGGTGGCGCACGCCTTTAATCCAAGCACTCGGGAGGCAGAGGCAGGCGGATCTCTGTGAGTTCGAGAACAGCCTGGTCTACAGAGCTAGTTCCAGGACAGGCTCCAAAGCCACAGAGAGAGAAACCCTGTCTCAAAAAAACAAAAAAAAATTTACCTGTTTCTTTCAGTATTTTCTCTCTTGTCCATCTCTCCTCTGTCCCTCCCCACTTGATCCTATCAATCCAGCCCATCCATAATTATTGACTCCATTTTCCTTTCCATAGGAGACCTATCTAACCTTCCTCATACCTTAATATATACCTAGCCACTGTGGTTCTATGAATTGCAGTGTTGTTGTCATTCACTTAGCAACTAACATCCACATATACACAAATATATATATATATATATATATATATCATATTTCTCTGCCTGGGTTGGGGTTACTTCACTGTGGTTCTATGAATTGCAGTGTTGTTGTCATTCACTTAGCAACTAACATCCACATATATACATATATATATATATATATATATATATATCATATTTCTCTGCCTGGGTTGGGGTTACTTCACTGAGGATTTTTTTATTAGTTCCATCCATTTACATGCAAATTCCATGATTTAATTTTTAATGTCGGTACTCCATTGTGTCAATATACCACATATTCTTTATCCAGTCTTATGTTGAAGCACATCTAGATTGTTTCCAATTATGTTTTTTATGAGGAAAGTAACAATTAATATTGTTTAGCAAGTATCTCTGTGTCAGGATGAAGCTTCCTTTGGGTTTTTGCACAAGAGTCCTATCTCTGGATCTTGAGTTAAATCAATGTTCATCTTCCTGAGGAACCACCACACTGATTTCAACAGTAACTGTATAAGTTTTCACCTCTACCGGCAATTGAAGAATGATCTCCTTTCTCCAAATTCTCACCAGCATGAACTACGATATATTGAATTAATCTTAGCCACTCAGACAGGTATATGATGATATCTCAGAGTAGTTTTGATTTGCACTTCCCTTATGATAATGATATTGAATGCTATGAATCTATTGGTATTTTAATTATTGTCTGCAGCCCTATGCCCTCAACATCTGCACTCCACCAGCCACTCAGATTGAGAACTGACAGGGTTTATGGTCAACTACATACTATATGTAGGTTTAAATTAAGTCTCTATCATTCGGTTATCAATAAGACTCAGGAGTCAAAGACTGGGGTGAAACCCTGCTACTCAGAAAGGGTGAGCAGTAACTAGTTGACCTTGCTATTTGGCCAGAGACAATATAAGAAACATGCCTCTCTCCTTGTTTCAGAACAACAAAAAAAAAAGCACCAAATTTAAGTCTCTGCCCTTTTCTTCTTGTGGGTTTTTTTACTCAAATTATTGGTTTCTCTACTGCCAAATCTGGTCAGTCAGTGGCTCTGCTCTTTGATTCAAGGTTTTCAAGGTTTAGCTTCATTGGGAGTCTTAGGTGTGTCCAAGTGTGATCAAAATACTCAACAACATGATATAACCCCCTATTAAGTCTAGGTTGGTGTGCCACTTTGTCTGAATGATGGTATCCTTTGCCTTACAGCAAATTTTCAGTTTCATGAGGTTCCATTTACTAATTTGTATATATTCTAGCATTTTGTTAAGAAACTTGGATAGAGTTTTCCTAACACATCTACTACTCTGTCATCTTCCTTCTCATACTTTTTATAAGATGTCATTTATGTCCTTATTATGTACTAATTAAAATGTATTCATACTATATAATTTCACAATAAATATCTTCTCAATTATATATTTTTGCTCCGATTTTTTTTCATTTAGTAACAATTTAATGAACATGTACTGTGTAGCAGTCACGTTTTAAACACAAAGTTATGTTTACAGAAGTGATAAACTCATAATATACTGGTAGGCTACAAAAATGAGTAATAGTTGCATGAATTGAGCACAACCATACATACTTCAATAAGTGGCAACAGGGAAGATTTCTAAAGGAACATTTGATCAGAGAATAAATTCAAGGAAAGAAAACTAGAAAACAACCTCTATTTTTTATTTGTAGTATGGAAATACTGCAAGTGGCATCTTCAGTGAGACAAGATATCCAACAATAGAAATTTCAGGAAAAAGGCCAGCTGCGGGGAGGTTTGATCTACAGAAAGACACCAAAGCATCCACAGTGAACACATTGTAGCAAGCACCATGGGTGCTGCAATGTTTTGAATAGATGCCATCTACCTTGACTGCTGAAGCAACTACTAAACAAAAGAATGACACAAGTAAGCTTAGTATTCAGTTGCATTGTGTTTGCTTCCTCTCTCTCTCTCTCTCTCTCTCTCTCTCTCTCTCTCTCTCTCTCTCTCTTTCTCTCTCTCTCTCTCTCTCATTTCCTACAGGTTTCACACTATAGCCTAGAATAGCCTCGAACTCTCTCAAGTCCTTTGGCCTCACATTCCTGAATTCAGTGTTTACAGGGGGAACCAGCAGGACTTCAATAGCTTTTAACCCATCTTTTAATTGCTGTTATCTCTTTATATTTGTACGTCCACTTTTCAGATGTTAAATAAAATCCTGTTCTTTCTTATCCCCATATTGAGTTGTTCTTGTCTGACTCCTCATTTCAATGTGAAAGCAACCACTTCATTCTCATCTTCTACTTATATTATTATAGCTCAGCAATCCTGTCGTCAGTTCCCTCCAGAGTCAACTGACCGCTCTAACATGCATCCTATAGAAAAGTGGATCTCAAGTTCCAGTATCAACTGAATCCCCCGAGCCCTTGTTAAAACACATATCTTTGAGCCTCCTGAAAAGGTCTGATGCATATGGGAGTATTTCTGGCAGGCTCTCAGATAATGTTGGCACTGCTAGTCTAGGAACCATTTCTGGAAAACACAGCTTTAAAACGTTTACGTGCTTGTTCAAGTTTAGTCATTAAAGGGTAATAGAACCACTTGGTATTTTGTAGGCACTGTAAAAGTAGATAAATACAATTCATTTTAATGACAGCATCTCTCAACACACAAAATATGTTCACTGAGTAATAGTAGTATAGCAGCATGTTGTTGAACTAATGGAAATGCAAAATGGCAAACAATATAATACATCTATTATGGTATGAGGGATTACAAGTCCAAAGACTAACTTGAGAGGAAGTGAAAGACACCCATCCTGTGTCAATCCCACTCGAACTAAAGAAAATTACAAAAGACTATAAATGATGACAGCAGCAATGGTAGTATTAACACGTTCTATTTCCATAAGGAGCATCTTGGAGATTTCAAAGCATTTCTACAGCCTGAATCCACTGTACTTAGAATAAACACATCATGAGCTCCTGCATATGAGAGGACTGTCCAAGAGAATGTTCACAATATGTGTCTACACATATTGACTTCTACCAGCAGGGAAGGATTTCTCAGGTGGTGACCAGCCAGAATGCTTTGCACTTACAGCCAACATTCAAACAACCCTGATGACCCTTCCCTGCTAGGGAAGGCTGTCATTTCTTGCTTATTGAAAGGCACTCTGTAGTGTACATATTAAAGGAAAACATTCTTAAAGGTGCAGTCCACCAAAAGGTCTATTGAAAACTAAATTAAAAATAGTGTGAGCCAAGGCACTTGAAAATCATGAACAGAGAAGATCTTGCTTAAGAAAAGGCAGATATAAAAGGACTCCTCAATAATAGTTTGAGCTATGAGATAAGGTGGTGTTCACTTTATTTAAAGAGACCTGAAAGAAGTAGGCAAGTATATCGGTGAGGAAACAGAAGATGATTATAAAAGATTAGATCCAGTTGTCCTAAGTGACTCCATCATTTTGATTGATAAATATTTTATTATAAAATAAAACCTGTGCATATTGACATATTACCATGTGTTGTCAAAGCACACTATGCTGGGTAATGTTCAAATATTTACTGATAAGATGATATTGTGTATGAAATGGGAAACAAAGAGATTAAATATAATGAATAAAGAAAAATTCAACATTTTGAGATTTTTTTTTTAACTATCATACAACACTGAATAAGAAGTCATCAAAGGCATTATATGTTTTGCCAGGATTTGTGCTGGAACAAAAGGTATTTCTTCCGGGGTAGTTTAGAATTTATTTCAGTCTTCAACTCTGACCCTGTGTTCCCATCAATCATACGCCAATTTCACAGATAACAACAGAAACTCAGTCTTATAGCCTTTACTTGTATGCAAATCCAATGAATATTCTAAATCTACATATGTCTTTTTTGGGTTTTTTTGCAATTAAATCCTTAATAATTATTTAGTTAAAAGTCACAGCATAATCTACAGAGGTGATAAAGCTTCCCTACTGAAGATGATATAAGCAAGTCTTTTCCTCAGGTAGCTTTACATTATCGATGATTTTTCAGAAAGCATGTCCTGAAATATTACCACCTCTAGTACCATGTAAATTCACAGGAATATCAACCTTAGAAGCAAGGTGTTCCTCTTGGGAAACATCAGTACCAGCAATGAGAGCCAGGACAGTACAAAAACAAAAGCAAAACAAAAAGCCATGTCTTCTCATGTCCTCTCCCTATTCTTTTCCATTCTTAATGGAGTCCATAGAGTAGAAATGAAAAAAATGACAAAATTAAGATGTGTAAATGGTATAAAAGAATATATTCAATGTAATCATTTTTATATAAGTTGAAGTGCTATCTATTCAGGAAAAAAAATCAGATTTGTATGAGGTTTGTTAATTTTAAACTAAATGGTTTTATTCTGCCAAACTCGGTGTGAATGTAAGTAACACCATTTCCCATTTAGTTAGTAAATTCTCTTTCACCTGCTTCCCCTTGAACTAAATGTCTGACATCAACAACGTCGTCTGGGGCTTCACGAGTGGCTCTCACTCCCGAAGATAAAAACTCTCTTCCTGACTCCGCAGTTGTGTTTTCGTTTGCTGTTGAAGTGAGCCCTGTTTCAGAAAGGATGTGCAGACTTGGCTTGAGTAGCCTCTTCCAAGCATTTTTCAATTCTTGAGTCTAGATGGGAAGATAAACATTATCACAGTTTTGATCCTTAAGGAGAATCCACCAAAAATCGGTCAGAAATAACCACTACAACGAACATTTAAAACAGGGCTTTAAAATTTCTGGAACATGGGTGTTCTTAAGGACTGTGCTTTCAGCCATGACAGAGCTTTTTTTTTTTTTTTTTTTTTTTTTTTTTTTTTTTTTTGCATTTTTGCATTTTTCAAAGACTTTCTCAACTGCCACCTCCGGTTATTATTAGTATCCCTAGCAATGGTAAAACAGAGCATGGAAAAATCTAAAGAAAGCACAAAATGTGAATGGCTTTTCTTTGCTTTGTTTATATGGAAAATATATTCTTCTCTCATAAAGCACATCCCCCCCCTCCACTTCTCCCTGCCACACTTCTTCCCTTCCCCAGATCCACTGTCTCCCTGTTTAATTTCTTCTTTAGAAAGGAGCAGGTCTCTAAGAGACAACAACCAAATATAACAAAACAACATACAACAAGAGAAGGCCAAGCCCTCATGTTGAAATTGAGCAAGGCTACCCAATAGGAGCAAAGGAGGCCCAGTAGCAGTCAAAGAGTCAGAGACAAATTGTAGGTCAAAGGTTTTGTGGCTGGCTTATTGTCCCAATTCCTCCACTGGAAGCTTTGACTGGTCACAGGAGTTGGCCCATTCTGGCTTGGGTCCCCTGTTGCTAGGAGTTTTCATTAGGGTCATTCTTGTAAATTCCAGGGATTTAACGTTGCACTAGATTTCTACCCCAACCTCCATTTGGTCCCCAATTCCAGTAGCCTCTCCCAGTATACTCAACTTCCTGTCCTCCAGTTCACCCACTAAATCTATTCTATTTCCCCTTTCCATGAAGACACGTGATTTCCTCCTTGAGTCCTCATTGTAACTTAGCCTCTCTAGGTGGGTGGATTGTTCGTGATCATCCTTTAATTAACAGCTAATACCCCGATGGGCGAAGAAATCGGGCACTTAGAAGAAATCTCACCCTGGCTCAGAATTGAAAAATAGACCTTTAGTGAGTTGAGCATCCAAACCGCCCAGCCCCCCCCCCCCAAAGCCAGCACGTGCAGTAGGATCAAAAACCCATTGCCATTGTTCTTGAGTTCTCAGTAGTCCAACTCACTAAACCTGGATGGAGGTGGGCGGTCCTTGGACTTCCCACAGGTCAGGGAACCCTGATGGCTCTTCAAGCTGATGAGGGAGAGGGACTTAATCAGGGGAGGGGGAGGGAAATGGGAGGCGGTGGCGGGGAGGAGGCAGAAATCCTCAATAAATAAATAAATTAAAAAAAAAAAACAACAACAAAAAAAAAAGAAAAATAGACCTTTATTTATTTAGGGGGAAAACTTGCAAAACCAGGATTCTCTGCTTGAACGGAGGATGGAGATGAGATGGAAACCATCTAACCAAGCAGGAGCCAGGGGGAGGAGAGAAAGGGCAGGGCGTGCTTCAGCATTAGGATAAATAGTCTATGAGGCCACGCCTTAGTAGGCGGGTAGTTACAAGCTGTAAACCTTCCTGCAGCAATACTCCTTATAAATGAGAACATACCATGCTTGTGTTTCTGGGTCTGACTTACCTCACTCGTGGTGGCTTTTTTTCTAGTTCCACCCATTTGCCTGCAAATTTCATGTTCTCATTTTTTTTTATCAAGCTGAATAATACTCCATTATGTAAATGTACCACATATTTTTTTAGTCATTCTTCAATTGAGGGACAAAAGTTTTGACCTACAATTTGTCCTGCCTGCAAGATGTGCTGGGGCAAAAGTTAGCATAGAACTTACAGGAATGCCCAACCAATGACTGGTCCAACTTTGAACCCATGCTACAAAAGAGAACCCATCCTGACACTACCGGGAGGATCAGGAATTGCAGGTTGGACAGCCCAGAGACCCAGGATAGAACCAAACAAGATCTCTATGCCCCACCCCCACAAAACAAGTCAATTAAAGAATTCCTAATGATACTCTCTTTTATTCTGCTATACTCAGATTTTTTTTCCCAGCCCAATTGTCATCAGAGAGGTTGCCACCAGCAAATGATAGGAGCAGATGCAGACACGCACAGGAAATCTCTAGGCTGCGCTACTCTGTGCAAGAGTGGAAGGAAGGAAGGAAGAAGGGTAGGAGTCAGAGGGGTCAAGAATCCCACAAGAACATAGCCCATAGAATCAACTAAGCAGAGCTTGTAGGGGATCACAGACACTTAAGCAAAAATGACGGACCTTGTATGGTAGTAAGTACTCTGAAGACTTTCTTCTTGTGTAGCAAGGTATTTGTGGGATTCCTAACAGTGGAAGTATGTCTGTCTCTGTTTCTTTTACCCTCACTTGGTTGTCTCATCCAGCCTTAACATGAGGGATGTGCCTAGTCTCAGTGCGACTTGTTATGCCATGTTTGGTTGATATTCCTGGGAGATCTGCCCTTTTAAGAAGGGAAATGGGGGAGAAGTGGATCTCTTGGGTAGATGGGAAGCGGAGGGAGGGACTGGGATAAGAGGAGGGAAGGAAAACTGTGCTTAGGATGTATAAAAGAAGAATAAATAAAAAAAATACAGATATAATAACTCACCCTATTAGGAGTCTCAAAAGAACACCAAGGTACAGACATAATATATATGCAAAGAACCTAGTAAAGACCATAATATATGCAACAGGCCCTGGACTTGTCACTCCAGTCTCTATGAGTCATGAGAGACCGACTTATTTGATTTGGTGGACCATGATCTTGTGTCCTCCATCGCCTCTGATTCCTACAGTCTTTCCTCCCCATCTTCCACAAGGTTCTCTGATCTCTGAGGGAGCGGCATGAAGACCTAATGGGGAATCTATAATTTAGACTCCCTCTCTGTGCACAATGTCTAAATGTGGGTCTTTGCACCCATTCTGATCTGCTGCCTAAGGAAGGCTGTCTGATGATGAGTAGACAAGACACTGATCTATGGGTATAGTAGTATATCATGAAGACTATTTACTTGCTTGTTTATTTATTTATTTATTTATTTATTTGGGTATGTAAGTATATCAGGCATGGTTGGTTCTACCCTAGGATTTTGGACTGTCCAGTTTCTGGTTCCTGGCCATCCAGATAGTATAGGGCATGGGCTATCACCAGTGCTGTGGGCCTCAAGTTACACCAAACATCACTTGTCCTCTCCCACATACTCTGGGCTGTAATTACCCCAGACACCAAGAATTAATAAAGTGGAAAATTAAAGATCCACTCAGTATGGAGCCGGCAGAAAATTTTTCATATAACCTATTTATTTTCAACAAATAATTTCAATTAATTTATCTACAATTCATTTCTTATGCTCTTCAAAATTAATCTTGTGTGTGTCTTCAACTATTTAATACAACTAGGACATGCTTTCTGTGCGTGTATTTTATGGAGGTATTTTAAAAAGAGGAGAGATCAAATTTGCTATGTATTTGGTGCACTTGAAAATCTGTTCAAAGCAATATCAAATCTTGGCATTTCACAAAATGTGCTGCAAACCCATGAGGGCACAACAAAAAGAAATTCACTATTTTTAGATCTTAGAAAATCACCCTTAAAAGTGACTTCATTTAATGAAAATACAACATTATTTTCAACTCCCTTTGGTCCTGTGATACTTAGTTTATTTTTGATTGAAGTTGCTATAGAAATGCGGTTCAAGCTAGACAGTAAGGTTGTGTTTTTCTTCTGTGTAAAACTAGAGCATGAAGCACACAGGAGGAGCACCCATTGTTCACTATCCCATATTGCCGTTTGAAACTGGCTCTCTGAAAGTCACTGAACATAGCTGAATTGATTCCATTTATTGGAACTCACCTGGGAATAGTGGGTTTCACTGTATGAACATCTTTGTCTCCAAAGAACAGCCATAATGAGAATAATAAAGATAAAAAGTACTCAGTCTTATTTCCAACGCCAACCCTCGTGCTCATATTATATATTTACTCCTCTATGAATTCACAGGCCCCCCTCTATGAATTGGAGGCTTTTAGTATTCCCATTGGTCAGAAATTGACATCAAGGTCAGAAAACTCCTTTAGATTTTGATCCAAGGCCTGAGGGGAAGGGAAAGACTGTAGTTCTAAAACTCAGTCTAGCCACCTCCACAAGTTCCCTGCATTTCAACACACAGCAAGGCAGCTTGTCTCCTTCGACAGGGACATTTTGTGAACTTCTGCCTTAACATATTGGAGGAAGGTATGAAGACATAGCCTGCAAAATGTAGTGCTAGCACCTCAATTGAAAGGGGAATATTTCTTTAAGTCAGCGACAAAGCAAGCTCCTTATCTATCAGCTGTGGCATAGTCCAGCAATACCCTGCCTATTTACTATTAATGCACACATGAACCACCAAAACAAATGAAAAACAAAACCATGAGCATTGTAGAGTTGTTTTACACTTGTAGAAGAGATAAAGTGTTTGGATGGATTCTCTCTCTCTCTCTCTCTCTCTCTCTCTCTCTCTCTCTCTCTCTCTCTGTATCTGTGTATGTGTGTGTCTGTCTGACTGCTGACTGTCTGTGTCAATTTATCTTTTTCTCTTTCTCTTTCTGTCTCTACATTTGTGTGTGTGCGCGTGCACGCGTTTGTCTGTCTCTGTCTCCTTTTTCCTTCTCTGAATAATCATCAAGCTGGACTAGATAAAATTACATATAAAATATGATGTTTGAGACCTTTACAGAGGCTAGAACATATTGAACAAGTCTGGTCTTTTGAAATATCTCTCTCTCTCTCTCTCTCTCTCTCTCTCTCTCTCTCTCTCTCTCTCTCTCTTTCCATTAAGAACTTTAAAAGGCAGTTGCATTTGGAGAAAAGCCTGAAAGCCAACTAGTATGGAAAATATATTCACAATGTTCTTGTGATTTTTAATTTATTTTCTAAGCCAATAGCCAATCATGTCACATAAAAAGTCATTAGAAGATACCCAGAGGCAAATTTCTTACATTACTGTTGAAATATTCAGTGATTGCTACAAAAATCAAACACCTATACATTTTAAAGGATTACATTAATGACTCCAGGGTAATACTCTATTAAGCCTTTATTTCTCCCTTTAGAATACTTAGGAACCTGTAGATTAGTCACATTAATGCCTGGAAAAGCTGTTCTATGCAGGGACCCAATACCCTCAGTTTATTCCATGACTAAAATTTAATATTCATTGTAATTTCTTTGAATATTTTTATTTTCAATTGTTTGTCTTGTACTGTGTCTTTATAAACATGTATATATAACATACAGCAACTTTCACAAATGTGGAGATTTACTCTATTACTTACAACATTAGCTATATCTAATTCTCATGTGTTCTAAAGAACAATTTCTTCTCTGATTTTTATTTTATGGGTTTCTTTTTTAGTCAACAAGAAACTATTTTGAGGATGAAGTCATATGTACTTTAAAAAGGTGTCTTAAATTGTTTTGCATTTGGAACTGAGTTAATTGCTATACAAATACATTTTCTTTTCTAAATTGTGCTGTGCTTAAATATGACTAAAGTAAAATCATCTGGAAAGACTCGATTCCCTGGCCAGCACCTGTTACAATAAAATTGGGCTTAACCTGAGTTTCATCCTTATCTCACCTTGATCTTTCCCCTACAGACTGTAAAGCCTGCCGAGGAACCACTACAACCTCCTGTTGTTCTAGCCTGAACTCTGAAGAGACTGAACTTACGCCAGACCTTACAACCAAGGTGTAAATACCTTGAGATCATTTAAAGCACATACTCAATATCCTACTATGTACTCATCTGGCGTAAGTTTTACTTGCTTTTAAGGCCATGCAACCAACCTTGGTAATGTGCCTTGTACTTCTCATTTAGTCAGCTTTTACATTGTATGGTAAACGTATCATTTATTCTCCAATAGGTATTCTTCTGGTGTGGTACAATGGTTTATACCCTTTCAATTGTATTTTAATAAGACACTGATTGGCCAGTAGCCAGGAAGGAAGTATAGGCAGAACAAACAGACAGAAAGTAAAAGCAGGTCAATGAGAACAGAAGAATTCTGGGAAGAAGGAAGCCCTAGTCCGCAGTTGTAACCCAGCCACAGAAAAAGAAAGATGTGACTGCCTCGTCAAATAAGGTACTGAGCCACATGGCTAACACAGACAAGTATAATGCGCTAATATAATTTGTAAGAGTTAATAAGGAGTCTGAGCTAATGGGCCAGTCAGTTTATAATTAATGTCGACCTCTGTGTGATTTCTTTGGGACTTAACGACTGCGGGAACTAGGCAGGACAGAAAACTCAAGACAACAATCTTCTATTCCCTTCACCTAGAATAACATGAGGTTGTGAGGGTGTGTGTTCATGTTGTGATAAACATTTTCTGAAAGGTTTAAAAGGTACGTAAATAAAAGATTTATATCCCATAAATGCTGACAATGATTTGTGGATAGATCTTGATAACATTTGGGGGTGGTTTTGGGTGCTAGTCTGAATCAACTAGTTTAGAAAAATAAGTTCTTTATTTGTGGCTAGAAACCAATTATGAGTGAGTACATCCCATGTTCATCTTTTTGGGTCTGGGTTACCTCACTCAGGATAGTATTTTCTATTTCCATCCATTTGCATGCAAAAT
>NW_004949117.1:613597-616590 GCF_000317375.1 Microtus ochrogaster
TTTTTTTTTCTTTCTTAATAAAAAAAAAATTAAGAATAAAAAAAAATTGATAATAAAAAAAAAAAGAAAAATAAGTTCTTCAATTGCAGAAGTCTGTTAAAGGCTCCTGTAAAGCCTTTGTCATTCCTTTCTTATGCCCTGTTTTTGATGTCATTCATTGAAGATAAAGTAAACCCATATGGCAGGGACAGACAGGCTTCGGGGACATTGATGTCAGACACACATAACAGAAAAGCAACACAAACAGGTAACAGATGCATACCACAGACAAAAAAAAAAGGCACAAGGAGGGAAGTGAATAATTAGCACATATCCAAATACCAAGAAATTAGTTTTTATGAGTTATATGCTTTTAGAATTAATTGTATACTTCGCCCCAAGTCCAGGTCACCAATATCATGTTAGTGTCTTAAAATTTACAGCATGTAAATTAAAACAAACTACAAAAGTTGCCCCCCTCTATTTTCATTTGAGATCAAGATTTTAAACATTTATGAGTAAAGCACAGGTTATAAGGCACAGAAACAAGTCCACGACATTACCCTCTGATGACTAAGATATCTCATCTTATATGAGGCCATTGACTGTTAAAGTACTATTAATATTGTCAAAGTTTTCGTGTCTAAAACTATTTTTTTTTACATGTTAGGTTTTAATTATAAGTTATCCATCCTCAAGTCAACTGTAAAATCAAATTTTACTTGATGAGAAAATGCTCAGAATAATGTATTAAGTCCTCATTTTAAAATATTTCTAAATTGCAAGAAAAGGGACGCCTTCAGGGTATGCTTATAAAGATAAGGCAGCTTGGTTTTAGAATGCCAAGGAGGCACACAGCAGTGTCATCAATATTACTTATCTCGCTCTAATTAGCTCTCTCCTATGTACTTTCTCATAGGATTATGCAGTTTATTCTTCTTCGAATTTTCCTCTGCATCTTCTTCATTTCACCCTCAATCAGATTCACTCATTAACTCTCATTTAGAAGTCACTAGATTACTTTTTTTATTCTCTGTCCGTGTGGTTCTACTAAAGCCCTGTATCTTGATTTCTTTGCTCCAGTTCATTATTGCTCTATTCCTAGAATAGCTAAAAACAGATTATTTCTGACAGCTGTAATAATAATCTAAAATACTCAATATTAGCTACTTTTTGAAGCAAGGTCTTGAGCATAGGCTGAACTTTTGATCTTCCTGTCACCAACTCCCAAATGCCAGGTTTAGAGGTATTTATCGCCATGACCACTTTATAAAGAACTGTCATCAAACTCAGAGCTTTTTGTTAAGTCAAACTTTCTGTCAACTAAACTATATCCTCAATCACTTAGAATTGCTAATTATTTGTTTTGTGACACTCTTCAGACTCAAATAACAAATATTTTATCTCAACAAATGAAATTTTTACACAACCCATTGGATTACTCATCAGGAATATATATAAAAATTGCCCAGGTACAGATAGAAAAATGCTTATATA
Organism: Microtus ochrogaster; assembly: GCF_000317375.1. Classification (NCBI taxonomy): domain Eukaryota; kingdom Metazoa; phylum Chordata; class Mammalia; order Rodentia; family Cricetidae; genus Microtus; species Microtus ochrogaster. Next base: position 615,074 of record NW_004949117.1, read on the forward strand.
TGTATTAGCTACTTTTCTATTGTTGTGATTAAATACTGTAACCCAGGAAACTTACAGAGGAAGGGTTTATTCAGGTCTTTGGTCCCAGAGGAATAAGTGTGGCATCAGGTGTATCCTTTTGTATGGAGCAGAAGGAGACTGAGACAGGATTTCTCTATGCAGTCTTGCCTGTCTTGTAAGTTACTATGTAACCCAGGCTGCCCTCAAATCACAGAGTTCTAACTGCCTCTGACTACCCAATGCTGGGATCAAAGTGGTGCACCATCACACCCAGCTGGAGTGCACCTCTTAAACTGCAAATAAAAAGCAGAGAACAAACTGGAAATGAAGTAATGCTTTTAAACCTAAAACTTGCCCTCGGGTGATGCACTTCCTGCAGCAAAGTTACACTTGCTAAGACTTACCAAACATTACAACCAACTACAGACCCAGAATTAAAATGCCTGAGCTTATTGGGAGCAGTCTAATTCAAACTAGTACAGTATGCAAATATTTCAAAGTAAGTTAATGGGCTAGGGATTACATTCAGGTGTGACTACTTGTGGAAAGAAGGCAATAAACATTTCTCATACATTGTTTAAGTACATAGAAACATGCAATCAATGATAGTTCCTATGTATGTTATACTAGGTGAAAGTCAAAGTGAAGGCAAATAGTTTAGATATCAAAATCTATGCTCCATTTTTTCTCATATACTTGCAATTTTCTTTGAAAATAAATTTTTTTCATGCAATATATTCTGATCATGGTTCCCCCTCCATCAACTCCATTCCAAACAACTCAGGCTATTGTCAAAGGTATTGGCAAATCTACTAGTAAGGCCCTATTATTAAAGAAAAATACATATCTCATTGAGCATAGAGAAGTTGGGCTGGTGGCTAGCTAGGTTCCTCACCCCTACTGTTCTTGGCACTGGGAAGTACACTCCATGCTGCCAGAGCACCAAACCAGCAACAAGCCCTTTCATCTACAATGATGACCTGTCTGTATGATATGCTGGTACAACTTGGCACATATGTTGTGGGAGTAACCAATTACTCTCTAGTTGTATTTAAGGTCCACTCTATGAGACTGAACTCATCTCTTACACTACTGGGCAGGCAAGAACCTGAGATGAGATAGGGAAGGGACCGAGGAGGAATTCAAATGCTATTTTTTTCTGCTAAAGGAACATATAAAATAACAAATGATATTCTGCTATGCCCATAAAACAGCATCTACCTCTGCCACCATCAAAGAAGCTACCTAAGTGATATTTTATATGTGTTTTAATAAATAAGCTTGGCTGAATATCAGAGTGCAGAGCTAAACCACTGGAGAGCAGGTAGTGGCAACACACACCTTTAACCCCAGAACTCAAGGCTACCCTGAGCTACATGAGATTGAATTTGTCTAAAAAGAGAAATAGAACTCATACAGAGGTGCTCCCAGCACTCAGGAGTCGCAGGCCTTTAATCCCAACAGTAGGCAGATGGAGACAGGAGTGGTATGACTGGGCTGAGATATATATATATATA
>NW_004949117.1:616690-683583 GCF_000317375.1 Microtus ochrogaster
TATATATATGGCAATAGGAGCTCATTGCAGTCTGAGGTTTGGTGGAGAGCTTTGCAGTGTGCAGTCACTCTGAGGACCGGATTGCCTTTGTTTGTCTGAGCCTTGGTAGAGCTAAGAACTCTCTAATGACTTGTCTGCTTTGCTTTTCCGATCTTCTGCTTGAACCCCAATATCTGTCTCTGGGATTTTATTAGTTGTACTACAGCTTCCTACTGCAATAGATGAAACTAACACAGAAACCCATAACTGGAAAACATACAGAGGGTGAAAGGCTTTTTGAAACACTCACTTCTAAATAGGATGTTTTCTTTAAACCTCTTTTTTCAGTTCTCAAGAAGCGAGGTAGGAGAGGAGGCAGATAGACTGAAACAGACAGAGGTATATAAAATACCAAGGAAACCGTCTTTCAGACACAATAGGACTGATGCTCACACCATCTCACAGAGGCTGTGCACAGGACCTGCACAGGTTCAAGCTAGCCAGAGAGTGTCCCAGCACTGTGAGAAGGAAGTGGACACATATTCCTAATCAAGAAGTATTGTTTAAACTGCATAGCTGGTCCTTCAACCAGCAATTCATTTTCACAAGTTGTTCACAACTTTTGTTTCTTTTCCATTGACTTTGTTCTGACCTTTATGTGATAATCTCCTGAAATTATTTGCTGCTCTCTAATCGTGCAATGTTTATTAATGAAAAAAATGAGTAATTATTTATCAAGCCCTAAGACAGAGTATGTGAGCCAGAGAAACATGAACCAAAGAAAACAGAAATGAGAAGTTTCTTAAAAAGAAATCAGTTTGTGTGGTGGAGTGACCGAAAAACGTGGTTTGTTTCTAGGAAGGTATTCTGGGGACATATTGTAGAAATGGTGGTTTATACTAAGAAAGATGTGAAAACACACATTCATGATATTGGCATGATTAAGATAGAGCTCTAAAGAATATCATACAGAGAATAATTAAGGACCAAAGTGGGAAGAGAGTTTTATTAGATGCAGAGATATCACATACGTATTTAATTTCAATGTAATTTTGTATCAGGCTTAGACATATGTCAATAAGATGAAAGTTTCTGACCTTTATATTTTTAAATTTATTATTTTCAAATTCCATAGAAGTAAGATGATCATGTCAGTCACTTACTTATCGATCACCTTGAAAGACCCTGGTTTTCATGACTCAGATAACCTATGAGAAGTTGCAATAGTAATTTGAACCTATTCATGGTTCTCTTTGAAGACATTTTCCAGATTTAAATCTCAGCTCTCTGAATGGTTTTCCTTAGAATAAAAGAAAAATGTAGAGTTAGGTACATAAAAAGTGCTGAATCAATAGAATGTTGGTTTATAGTGTCTATGTGGCTCAGCTCAGTCCTGAGTCTCAGACTTGCAAACACAAACACCTAGGAAGAACAAATCTCATCCACTTCATTTGCATTCTTCATATGTACAGAAAATACTGTTTGGAAATATTTTTATAGATAAAGTAAAATGAATTTGAGGACAAATTAAATGCTTCACTGAGCCAAGTTTTACTTTCACTAAGGTTCTAATATATGTACCCATGTGGCCACATTTATTATTATAAAAATAAAAACTATACCAGCAACTCAATAGGTAGCATCCACCATTCCACCATGAACCCCTATAGTTATATCTGTTACTCAAACTGAAAATTGGCATTTGGAATGTTGACCAAAAATAACCTATGGACTGTCATCACACACACACACACACACACACACACACACACACACACACACACACTCAAATATACTCAGAAATAGCCATGAAGAACTAAATAAATAAATTGGCTAATAAGATTAAACTGCAGAGTTCTATGAGATAAATTCATTTCTCACTGCTTGATAGTTTGAAACATCCTTGGATGTAAAATCTATGCAAATATTTTCTAACTTTTTGTATAGTACCCTTGGTGATTTATTTTTAATTATCAGGAAGTTACAAAGAGATTTATAAGTATTTACATTAGCTAAATGAAATTTCACCCCCAAGACAATTACATCCTCTTTGACATTCTGATATGCATAGTAATTAGAATGTTAAGAAACAATTTAGAACATTTAACCAATTTTATATATAAAAAGAATATATTTTAAGAATGTTTAAGCTCCTTAAAGAACAGTTTATTGAGTTTTTAATTTATTGTTTAATTGCTTATTTTTCAAAAGATAAATTTGGGCACAAGCTACTATAGGCAGAACTGCTAGTTCATTTTCCAACTGCTCAGACCCAAATAATCACACAGAAACTATATTAATTACAATACTATTTGGCCAATTACTCTAGAATATTCCTTACATCTTAAATTAACCCATTTCTGCCGTTTTAAATTCCTCTGTTGAGAGTTCTCTGTTTTGGTATATACCCCAGTATTTTATTGGATTATTTGATCTTTTGATGACCAATTTCTTGAGTTCTTTGTATATTTTGGAGATAAGCCCTCTGTCAGATGTAGGGTTGGTGAAGATTTTTTCCCCTTCTGTAGGTTACCATTTTGTCTTGTTGACCGTACCTTTGCTTTACAGTAGCTTTTCAGTTTCAAGAAGTCCCATAAGTGGCTTTTAAACATAAAGCAAAGAAAACCAGCCTACAATTCACGATCCCAGAGAACCTAGAAAACAATGAGGACCATAAGAGAGACATATATGGATCTATTCTACATCAGAGTAGAAAACAACAAGATCTGCTGAGTAAGTTGGGAGCATGGGGACCATGGAATGGGTAGAAGGGGAGGGAAGAAGAAAGTAGGGGAGCAGATAAATATGTATAGCTCAATAAAATCAACTAAAAATTAACCCATTTCTGCCAGGCTGTGTATTGGCACAAGGCTGTGGGACTACTGGTAAGCTTCCATCTTTTTCCTTTGGCAGCTACATAACATATCTTTGACTCACCTACTTTCTCTCTATATCTCTGTTCAGATTTCCCACCTGGCTTTGCTCTACTAAGTCATTGGCCGAAACAGCTTTGTTCATTAACCAATGGTAATAAAACATTCACAGCATACAGAGGAGAATGCATCCCACATCAAGCCACATAAGCAAAGACTATTTTGTAATCACCCAAGGACTTGAACTGTGATGCTACTAACCTTAAATGCAGTAATTTCTACTAAGTATCATTTGACAACCCAGAACACTGTATACATGGAAACAAACACTTATTTTCCACCTTACTGTGATAAAAAAAATGGCATGCTTCTTATTATGAGGCACATGTTCTCCAAAGACAACAAAATTAGTAGACTCCACAATCTTCTCAAAGATTATATATATTCATCATGTATAAAGACTCTGTGGTATATTAGTAAAACTCAGATGTTTTATTTTATGAATTACTTATTTTGGTTTGATTTTACTCCTCTGTTTTAAGGAAAGTTTTGATGAAGAGGATTAAACCAATCCTAGGCATTAAACTGCTTAGATCTTTGACTTTGCACTCTTCTAGGCGTACAGAACATTGAAAAATTTGTGTTTTTTTAAGTGTCTGTTATGTAACTTTATGTACCATCCACAAAGAAACTGAAAGGAAGGATAATGGTAGAGCACTTACTATCCCTCAATACCAACACACCCTCAAATAAATTAAAGGTGTAAGGGATATGGTTATTTTTAAAGAATTTTCTAGGCACCACTTCCCCCTTGTTTTCCCTTTGTCCAGTGACAACGTTCTCTAAATTTTTGCACAGGAAGTATACTTTATTACTAATCCTCTACATAAAATAAATACACTCAACCCTATAAACTCAGATAGCATCTTCTTGCTTCTAAATTATCCCTAATTGAGGAGTAAAATATTATGAAACAATTATTATATAACAATTGATATATGAGATTTAATGTTGGTTGACAACTTCACTGCACAGCTGTAAAGGATTATCTATAATAGGCTTGACTCAGAGTTTCTGTGAGAGATTATCTCTAGGAAGTTATTTGAGGTGGAAAGACTAACTTTGGGTAGTTCCATTTCATGAGCTAGAGTCCTGTACTGAAAAAAAAAAAGGGGACAAGGGACAGAGAAAGGGTTGAGAGGTAGAGACAGACAGAGAAAAACAGGGAGCAAGTAGATGCCCTGAATTTACCTCTCTCTGTTTTCTGACTGAATGCACATTGTGACCAGCTACCAAGCTTCCTGCCACAAGGAGTTTCTCACCATTATGAACTGTACTCTTGAACTGTGAACCTCTTTTATTCCTTCAGTTGCATTGTTAATTCTTTGATAAAGCAATGAGCAAAGTTAAATAACATGGAAACAATGAACCAAAGAGGGTACAGTGTTCTTGATAGGTGGCAAAATTTTTTTTGTTAGAAAGAAAATAAAATCCTTCTATGTACAAAAGATCTTGAGTAAATATGTCAATTACACTGCAATTTTAAATGCATTTATCTGAGTGTGGACTGTGCAGCTGTGATGACAGCCATGGGAGGCCAAGAAATCAGGGAAGATCAGGAATTACAGGCTATCTTCAGCTATGCAACAAGTTCAAGGCCAGACTAGGCTACAGGAGATTCTTTCAGAGGAAGATTTGAAATTTTTATAACAAGACATGAAAGAATGAAATACATTGTGCTTTTAAGTGCTTTCTACAGGAATATCACCATATTTAGAGAGTTAATATCCCTGACACATGCATAGCTATAAAAATGTGTAGACATTCTACAATAAGCAGAAACCTTGTTAATGTAGTCATAATTACTTAGCCTCTTCTGGACTGATCAAATATAATTTATGATGGCTAAACATTAAATGCTACCCTTGTGACATAGTTAACAGAATTTGAAAGACGGAAAAACATTTTCTTTCTATTCATCAGCTAATCAAAATGGATATTTTGGCTATTGTATTAGTAATACTTGAAACAAGTACTTTTTCCTGAGCTTGGGATTCTGAGGAGCTAGTGGAGAAGCACAGATGTGTCTACACCAGGAGCAAGACAGAGGCATCACAGTATCCACAACATTGTTTTTGTTCTTTATCTGAGTCCTCAACAATTAACTAGTACCCATCCACTGAGAGTGGATTTTCCCTATTCAGTCAGTCCACCAACTAGAGCCAGTGTTGCTATGAATTCTTTAATCTAGACAAGTGAGTCCCTGAAATTAACCATCATAGCAGCTTCCCTAAAATTAATCATTTTTATTTGTCACTGCACTCCATGTTCCCCAGAGATCACTCAACATACTCAAAATTCCCCTGCCTCGGCTTCTTGAAGCCTGAGATTACAGTCATGCATCACCATGATGAGTTTCCTTTTCTTTTCAGAAGTGACTTACTTTTATTTTCTGTAGTCATTATTTTGATCATTAATTTTATTTTTGAGAAATGCAGTATGTGTGAACATTTATGAGTTACAATAGGATGTTTTGATTCTTATATACATAGAATAATGGTAAATTAGATTAATTAGAAAATCCATAAAGAAATGATGAAAATTTAAAGTGATGTATATGCTAATTATCTTTGCTCATTATTTTAACACTGAAAATCCAGAATGGGAAAAGAAACCTCATTAATCTCACTATGCTGTTTTCCATGCATGGCTCACATTCTTAATCTCACTACATCATTTTTTCCAGTTTAATTTTACCATTAAATAAATAATCTTCAGTTTTATTTAGCACCTTATTTACTGTATTTTCTTCATAATAAATGCACAGGTGTTTTGATAGTCCCAAAGTACTATTTTAGGTACCTATATTGTTTCATTTGTTTGGCAATCTACTGCATTTCTACTATTTAAAATACAATGGTTTTATGCAGGATTTACCCACACTTCAGGATCTTATGAGCTTCTTTGCTTTCTTATTACAACCCTTACTAATATACCTTGAAAATAACAATGTGAAGCAATAACTAGACTTTGAAAGCTACTTACCTTTTCCTGAACACAAAAAAACACAGAACAATAGAAATTAATTTTCAGTTTTCTTTTTAAGCAATTCAATACATGCTGACCCATATTCATGAATCAATTACTAACTTGATATGGCAAATCCTACACAAATATTCAGTAGCTTCCTGTTCCCTGCAATAAAACTTCCAGTTCTTTATTATAGAATTTAATATTTTTATCTTCTGTTTAAAAAATATTTTCTGTGACTTATTTACAATTATGTACATCTTAAATTTTAAATCTTCATTCCTGGGACATTTAATCAAGAACAAATATATGTATTGTGAGGAATCTCTTCTACAGAAAAGTTTTTATACTAATAAGAAATATTCTTATACTTAACACATTCCTCAGCACCACCACTTGAGTGTCTTAAGGCCTGACAACCTTAAAACTTCAAAAAACGATCTGACTGGAATATGATGTTTCCACAAGCGTTTGCAATTCTGAACATGGCAAAGCCATCTACCAAATTCCATCAAATTCATCATCTTAACTTATACAGCCCATTGTTTCTCTCTTCTAATTGCCTCTTGAGTCTGGGCCTGTATTGTCCTGCATACTATGATCAACTAGTCTGAGCATGATGTATTTAGCTTACTTAGTTTGTTGTAAATAGATAATTTTTGTTGTTTTGAAAACCATCACTGACAGGCTATTATACCATCATTAGACAGTGCTACCTCATTAGTAAAACATTCTTTAGCTTCCTGTGGCACATACAACATCTTTATCATGCTATTTTAGGATATCGTCTAGCCTTTACACGCTAGTCATATCTAAAATCACAAGTGCCTCTAATTCTGATATGGCTACAGTGTCACATCTCAAAGCTCTAGAATTCCCACCACTTTTTAAATATTTTTATTTAACTTTTTCATTTTACATACCAGCCTTCTCCCACTCCCCCAATTCCCATGTCCATCGTCTGCTTAGAAAGGATAAGGCATCCCATAGGGAGTCAACAAAGCTGACATACAAAGTTGAGGCAGGACCAAGCCTCTCCTCCCTGTATCAAGGCTGAGTAATATATCCTAGGACGTGGACTCCAAAAAGCCAATTCATGCACCCAAGAAACTAGAAACAACATAGATACGTCACAACCAAAGAATGGATAAAGAAAATGTGATGTGTTTACAATGGAGTATTAGTCAGCGGTTAGAAAAAAAAAGTGATGTCTTAAAATTTGCAGGCAAATGGATAGAACTAGAAAAAAAACCATCCTGAGTGAGATACCCAGACCCAGAAAGACAAACACAGCAAGTACTAACTCATAAGTGGTTATTATATGTAAAGCAAAGGGTAATCAGACTATAATACACAACCCCAGAGATATTAGGTAAGAAGCATGATTCTAAGAGATTTTGCCACTTTTTGATGCAGAATTTCAAGTCATGTATCTGTGTGAAAATTTTTAGATAAAAGTGCTGCAGAGATAGCAGAAAAACTGTAGAGTTTTCTGTGCAATGTGATGACCTTAACTCCATCCTCAGAGCTCACATAGGAAAGCTTCAAGTGATTTCCCGTGCCTGTAACTTCGATGCAAGTGAGGTGGAGACAGATGTCTTAAGTTCACTGGCCACCAGCCATAGCACACTTGTCAAGCTCCAGCACTGTGAGTGACATCTTTTATCAAAAAACAAGGTGGACAGTGGCCAAGCAATGATAAGTGGCTGATCTCTGATGCAAACATGCATGTGCACATATATAAACATGCACCCCAAACATGAACTCCTTGTGTACCTGTTTTTTGTAAAGTAAACCTGGCTATGTGAAGTCTCTATGTAATAGAAAATGGAATACGGCATTTCAGAATATGGCTGGTCATATAACAGAGATATATATGGAGAGGCAGTAACACATGCCATTTTTATTTTGGTCACACTTTGACAGATTTGAATGCAGGAAAAGGCCACTTTCCAGAGAGACGCTGGTCACTGATTATGTTTTATAATAGAGGAGAATACCATACAAGGGAAAAAGAAAGATATCTACTAAGGAAAAGAGGGTTCTTAGAAAGAACATTGACATCTCTACATCATGTTGCCTTAGCCGGAATTTCTGGTCTTCAACGAGCTGAAGAGCAGCAGTGGTTTGAATGTGTATACCCATGACATTTTTCAAATCCATAGATATTAAATGGTAGGCAGAGTTTCACTAGGCACAAAAATTCAACAGTGATAAATCACTAATTATTCTCTCATTTGCACTATGTCTAAAAAATGTTTGCATAAAGTTGGTAGTAGCAAGCATGTTGGGTAAAATCTTTCAGCCTGCTATCAAGAAGCAAGTGACCTATGGGGTCAGCATGTAAAAACAATAGTGTATTCATCCATTTCTTTACTCCTGGAGCAGACACTTCTCAAGAACGCTTACTTCACAGTAGAGTGTTATTAGGACCTCTTCCTTCCTTATAAGATTATGTAAAATATTGTCCTCACTTAAACTTTCAAATTCAAAATAATGCTCAAATCCCATGTTTCCTTATTCAACTTTAAGACTCTAACTAGGAAACACAATATATTGAACTTACTTTCTAGCTTTCTCTAACTCATTTCCACTTTGTTGTTAGTAATAGGTTTATGAGAATATAGGAGTAGGAATTATTAGTCATTTTCTTGGTGTTAGTCATTTTTGAAAATCTTTATTTCTTTGAACATTTCTCCTGTGTTCGGATTGTATTTTACACAAAAATCAGCAAAAATCCTCTACACAAGCTTTACAACCATCCGTCACAGAGTTAATTGAATGGTGTGTTTTTTATTTGTTATCTGTTCTGTCAATCAAATAAAATATCTTTTCATGAAAGGCAAACAGGCTTTTATTTAGAATGTATCATAAAGGGAAAACCATGCTCACCAATGAAGCTTTGCTCTCATATGCAGTGGCTTTATTTGATTTTCATCATACACTATAATTCCTCATCTGCTAAAGTGTTATAAATGTTCCCCTAGGCAATTTTGTGAACTCTTTGTGAGATACACAGCGAAACTTTTCAAAAGAATTCTAGGCAGTGAATCAGCACAGTGTCAGACGAAGCAGCACCAAACGCCAGCTCTTCACAGAAACGTCAAGAAACAGGTACAAACTGAACCAACTTTGTCAAAAGTCTGGAAAGCAGTCAAAGGTACCCAGCAACTGAGCAAACTTCAACACCCCACTTTTAAAAAAGGAAAGAAGAGTGAGACAGAAGATCAATAGGAAAGAAGGAAATGAACAAAGACAGTTGCTGGAAAAGCCTACCAAGCTCAACAGTTACTTACTTTTGCATAAATACAGCCTAAAATCAGACAGAAAGAGCAGCACCAAAGGTTTATTTTGGCCAAAATAACTCTTTTCAGAGAGTTGAAGCTCTGATGATTCAAATCATGTGCTTACTTAGGATGCAAGGTTGACAGGGATGTGTAGCACAAGAGGCTGTCATGAGATCATGACAAAAAGTAAACAGACAGACAGATCCAGACAGACAGTGAGACAGAGACAAGGAAAGGAAAAAGATGCCCCCAAGCACCTATCCATAACTATTTCCTCCAGCTAAGCATCATCTCCTAAAAGTTCCAAACCTCCCAAAATATCACTATCACCTGGGAACCAGCAATGAAACTTGAACTTATAGGAAACACTTCTTATCATATTCAAAACTTAATTTTACTCCCTGACTCTCACAGTCACATGAGCATCTCAAATCTACATACCAAGCTTTAACATAAATCCACTGTTGCCAAAGGTTAAAGTCCTGAGTCTCTATTCAGATTCAAGCAATTGGTTATGAGCCTTTGTAAAATAAAAATAAAAAGACTATTTACTTACAAGATCCAATGGTGTAGAATGAGTATCCCCATCCCAGAGGGGAGGGGTATAAACATGGAAAAAATGCATAGCCAAACCAATACTGTGCACCAGCAAATCAAATATAAAGTCCTATAGCCCAGATTTGTCATCCCATGAACGTGGTGCTGTGGAATGAGTTCCATAAACATGGGAAGCCTTCCTAAACAGGGTCTCTGTGGGAACTGCGTTTTTAAGGCTTTTGGTGTCTTGTTCAAAGAATTCAAAGAAGCTGACACATACTAGAAAGAAAATGCACACATCAAAAAGTTGGCAACTTGTTGTCAGAGATGTACCATTGCTACCAACTATCAAACACAAGCTGAAATATTAAAGTGCTCTTTTAGGTCTGCCACATTTAGCCATCTGCAGCATATACCTGACTACAAAATGTAATTCCCCCTCATTGCCCTGCTTGCTTTCCTATTGTTAGGACCTACTGCATCAGCATTCTAATTTGGCTTGCTTTTACTGTTATTTTCTGAACACTAGGAATCTACCCCACGAAACCTGTACTACATTTGTTTACTTTCATGCCTCAAGCTAAAGTGATATATATCAGATAGTAGCTTCAAATTGTTTGAGAAATATGTAAATGGGGTCACAAAGAATAAAGCAGTGAAAACCTATGACTTTGAAGTTTGGTATTATCAAAATAAGAAGAGACAGATTTACAGTAAAAAGAACAGTAGATGCCTGACTGTGCTTTCAGGATACTTCCCATTGTTGGCAAGAATCTTAGGTTAGACATAGAATGTGACTGAGTAAATAGGGCCAGGCACATACTCCGTGTTCACAAAAGAAGAAAGAGAAGCATGTAAATTTTCTGTGTAAGTGGATTATATTTAATAATGATTAATATATTCATTAACATGAACTTAATTGCATCTTAAGGATTAGTGGATCAAGAACATTGGGTGGAGGAGAACCATTAAAGCTGAGCTGCTTGTCCATGGCTTTATTTCCACATGTAGCAGTCTGGCCTCTTAAGGCAAAAATAGAAGTGAAATGAGCATGTAACCATAGAAACCGCATGAGGCAGTTAAAGGAAAAGGCACTTAAGGTGTAAAAACACCAAGTGAATATACAATGCATAACAAAACATATCTGTAGATGTCAAGCTGAAGTATAGGTATGACTATTGTTCACAAGAGTCTTTGACAGTAATTCTAGCTCATAAGGCGATTCCTGCTAAGACATAAATTTTAGTGTGCTGCTCCAAAGATAAAAAGAGGAAGGAAAAAAAAAACCTACCAGTAATTGTAGTCTTTTAGCATGAGACTAAGAATGTGATAGAAGGCACATAGAATTTAATCAAGTTAAATTTAATTTAAAGGGATATTACAGTCTTTAGTCAATAATCAAAGAGCTTTGTTGAATATGTGAGTAAGTAGACTAGCACTTTTTCTAATAGTTCTTTTAATTTTGAAAAGGTGTGCTGTGTAGGGGAGTGGTATGAGCATGTGAGTGCAGGACCCAGGTGGCCCAAAGAGAGTGCCAGATGCCCAGGAGCTAAAGTTTCTACCCTGGCTGTGAGCTCCCTAGGTAGATGCTAGGAACCTAACTCCGGTCTACTCTAAGAACAGAAGCCACTCATGACTACAATACACCTCTCCAGCCCTTGAACTTTTAGCATTTATTAATGAGAATTCGAAGTCTCCAACTAGAAAATGAACTGAACGTAATGAATAAACTACCGAGGTCAAGGTGTGGTATAAAGCTAAAGTCTGATAACTTATTCATTATATTGGCGAGAAATAAACTGTAGTTAAAAGCACTACCGGGTAGCAGTCCTATCCCCCAAACCACCAAATAGTCCATTATCAGAAACATACATTGTTTTCATATATATGTGGTTTAAGGGATGCATTCATCAGTGCTGATAAACTGTGCCAAGTACAAATTTTTCACTCGCCTTCAAATGAAGATATGCCACCAAGTTGAATATAAATTAAAATTTTTCCATGAAATAACTTTCTACACACACACGCGCACACGCTCACACACACACACACACACACACACACACACATATATATATATTTCACATTAGTATGATATTTAGACTCATTTTCCATTTCAAAGTCATCTCAATATATTTGTAGACTATTTTAAAAGCTAAATTATCCCTATTTTTGAAGTTTTTCTTTGTCCAAGCATTTCCTGAAAGGGATACTCAACACATTAGTTAGAGTCACTAACAAATGGTTACACTACGTTTTCCATGTAGCATTTATTCAAATAATATTTAATAAAAGTCAGAATATCCCTTGGCTTACTGTCTTCTCAGAAAATGTAGGAGTCATGGAAGTAGGAATAGAATCTTTGATCATAATTTCTCTGTTCCCTAACATAACACTGTGACTAGTGATAAGTAGACACCTCATGTATTCAATGAAAAAGAAATAAATGAAGAAATTGAAGTGTCTGTAAATGGGTGAAGAGAAAGTATATGTAAGGAAAAGACAGACAAAAATAGGGTATTAGAAGGTTCCTGGAGCTTAACAGTTAAAGAAGAAACACATCTATATCTAAAGGGTGTTATCAAGATTTTAAATCACTTTCAAAAAACAACAACCAGGGGGACTTTTTGCCATACTAAAGTTTTTATTTTATTTTGAGATAGAATGTGATGCTTCTATGCATCCGAATGCTGTCCAGTATTCAAATCAGGTGTCAAGCAAAAATTAAAAACAGATCTGAGAAGCATGTCTGCAAAAGAAAACTTTTGTACATGTGAAACCTTTTAGTAATACAGGAAAATATCCCAATTTTGCAAAAATAATCTGTTGCAAAAGTTACAAGGTGTAAGCATTTAAAGCCACTGTCACCTCAAGCTCCAAGTCACAAAACTGAGCCAATAAGAAGCAAATTAAAAGCTCCGCACTTCCCTCAAGAATAACAGAAAAGTTCAATGGGCATGTTCAGAGTCAAATAAAAATCTCTTGGTTTAAAAATATTTACATACATACATATATTTATGGGATAGTTTTTGCACATGCATGGAAATGTCATCAGAAATCCTGGAGCTAGGATAAGGGAAGCAAATTTAATTCTTCTGCAAGATCAACAGGCACTCGTAACTGGTGAGCAATCTCCCCAGTCTCGCAAATAAAAATATCTTGAAGCTTAAAACACAAGGGAAGAGGACATATTCATTAACAATGGGAACTGTGGCTTAGGGATACAGATCCAGATACCCTAAGAGCTGATAAGAAAGCCTATAATCCAACTTCTATGGCAAAACGGGAAGCAAGTTTTAGTGATTTCTGAACTGCTGATTATGGTGGAGGAGGGATTAATGTCTGGGTTTATAGCTTATTCTTCCCAATGGCAACTGCCCTATTAAAATACTTAGGCCATATTGAGTGCATGCTGGTGGCTGTAGCAAGGGCCATTAGATGACCTATTTTATTATGGGTAAGATAATGAAGTTTGACATAATGGAAAGTCCTTTCTTAATGAACTTTGATCCTGGATACATTAACCAAAGATTAGGGACTGTTTCTTGAAGGATAGGTGAGTGGCTTCTCGGTTTTGGAAGAAGGATATGTAAACATTTGACTGAACACAGAAATTTGCTTTAGAAGGTATAGGGTGGCATCTTTAGTATATAGCTCCTTCCTTTGCTAGAAATAGTTTTGCATGAAAGGATAACTACCCATGAAGAGTATCTTTGCAGTTCCCCGGCAAGTGGGTGGAACCTTGTATTTCTATTATGAGTAATAGAGTATGATGGAATACGATGTCTGATTAGGTCCTTGGAGGAAAGGATTGTACTCTGCCATTATTTCCTCTCCCACTTGCATTAACAGAACCCAGACACATGGCAAGTGTTGAAACTGTCATCTTGTACTGCCAGATAACTGTGAGGAAACTAGGAGATGCACACAGATGCTGTGCAGATGCTGCATCATCAGCTTCATGGCTATATTATTCTAGTTATTATAAACTCTCCACCAGCATTTTCACAATGGAAGTTATCATACAGCAGTTACAGAATTTCTCTTCCATTTCTTTATATCTAAAATACAGGCATCTGTAGCTACCTGTTACTATTAATCATTGAGTTAAATAAGGAGGTATGAGAAAGCACTCGGCATGATCCTCATTTGTCTTCGTGACTTTTCTCACCACTGATTTAAAATCCTAGAAAAGCGACTTAATGGAGGGAAGATTCTTTTATTTGGCTCACAGTTTAAACAGATGTATCCACCATGATGGGAAAAACATGGTAAAGGGAGCTCATAGCTGCTGTGAGGGGAGCACATGTCTGGGCAGATCAGAAAGCAAATAAATAAATTAATTAATTAAAAATAAACCTAAAAATGGAAAGATAACAGACCCAATCTTCAGAACACAATGCTTAATTCTCCATATCCCTAGCAACCTAATACCTACAGCTTCAACCCACTGCCTGAAAGTTCAAAAACTTTCTTAAAAAAAACAAACAAAACAAACAAACAAAAACCTATGTGATAATCAAACATTCAAACAGAAGATGTCAGGGGCATTTCACATAAAGTCCATTGCATTCTGCCCCTGGTTCCTGTGGGTTTATGGTCATCTAATGTAAAATGCATTTAGGTCAACTCCAAAAGTCAGGACAGTCTTAGAGTTCCAGTCCAAAATCTCTTCTGGGATTAAGACACACTCTCAGCGGTGATCTCATGTATAATGCAAAAGCAACTTATATAATTACATTATAAAATGATACCAAGTACACAGTCCCACTTAGCAAAGGAGAGAAAAGAAAGATGAGAAGGAAAAAAAAAATAAAAGATCCAAGCCTGACTAAACCCTCGTGAAGCAAATACCAAACCTTACAGCGGCACATCCAGAATCCAGCGCTCATGATGATACCATCTGGATTGTAGCCCGTTGATTAATTATGCCCTTCTATCTCCATTGCCAAGAGCACGGGTGACCTTTTTCATCCTCCAGCTCTACATCATGCCTGCAACTTTCCTCAGTGAATGCCTTGCATTTCTTCCATCACTCACATTCTGAATTCTCCATTGCAACTTAGACTTCACCCCCCCATTCCATTCTGAGCACACACAGAAGTTTCATGCAGGGAATTCAATCCTAGGCCTATTGCCTTGCCTCACAGTTTTCTGGACTCTTGGCTAAAGTTTCCATACCCCACTCAATTTTAAATATTGTGAGAGACTGCAAAACCAAGAGTGTCTGAATGCCAAACTCACTGCTTGGTCTAAATGTAGCCTGTCTCACCTGGACCACAGCTGCAGCAACCTCGAAGAAAGTTTTAAACAATTTCTCTAGAAGACACCACCTGAGGATGTGTTGGAAGAGTTTTGATGTCTCAGTCTCCTTAAAAACGAATTTAATAATGGAGTCCTTACTATTATGGTAAATATATAAATATCCTCTTGGGATTTGAAGGTAAAGAAATTCATGTGCATTTACCATAATCACAATGAGTTCTAACTGCTTCCTCAGTCTGGTCCCGTAATATTTTTATCACCCCACCATGTCTCTCTCCTTGATCTTTTGTTCTTTAGCCCCACTAGCTACTATCTTGCTTCTTGCCAATTATTTTCAATGTCTCACTAAAGGTTATCATATAAGGTAAGAACCTATATGCTTGGCTCTGTATCTTCTGGCCAAATTCTGAAATGTTGAGACTGAATTCAAAAGCCATGGTCTAAGTTAGTTCGTGATAGAAATTTTAAAATGGTGTAACTGTCATTCCGCATTCAGATGAGGTACTGATGGTGAGCAGATGCAGTTTTTTTTTCTTTTGAATACGGTAGAGCAATGAAGTTGTGTAAAAGTCAGCAAATGACTGCATTGACACTTCCAATTGTCAATTAGCTTGAGACAACGTTACAGAATCTGAAGGTTCTGTTGGTTTTTTTCTCCACAACAACCTCTGAATACTTATAAATTTCTCTGTATTAGCAGATATATTCTAGAAAACATTTTGTCTTATTCCTACCAATTGAAAAGAGTTAGTAGAAAATTAATTTTAAGTTTCAGAAAATGGAACTGATGACAGCTATTTGCAACTTCTATATATGCTATAGGAAACTGGGATATATAAAGATTTTTTGATTGATAAGCCTTAAAAGATTTCAAAGAATCAATTTATCACTAATCATCAATCATCAAATAGGGTTGTTGTTTTTGCTGTTTTATTTTTGGTAAGTTTTGAGCTTCAATATGCTTGGAGAGATGTAAGTAGAATCTGGGGACAGACTTATCCATCCTTTGCATGTTTAAATACAAATGAGTTGTATTTTTCAGTGGTAACTACAGTAACTCTAGCAAACTCCAAAGACCTTTCTCTTGTCTTTAGGATCAAAACTAGATACATCCAATTCCTGTTGCAATATCAAGTTCACATTATTTCTGGCAATACCACATTATCAGCCATCTTAAAATATTTATAACTGAAGAAAAATTGTTTGGTTAATCCTTGCATAACAAGTCTGTGAAGTAGGAGGACGTTCTAAGTGTGAGAATTCAGTACCAGATTGGAAAACATTAGAAAAACCTTTTCCAGAAAAGACTATTTGGTCACTGACAATCTTATATGATCTATGGTTGATATATATCCAATAACTTTAATGATTTGATGCACTAAGTCTTGCTTATTCTTCTAGAAAATTAATGCCCAACAAACTAACAGATCTTGTAACATGTTGAGCAATGAAAGAGACTGTCAAGAGCCACGTGATCATGAGTCAAGGTGAGACTCAACTCCTCCCTTTAATGTGACCTTGGGCCAATAAGTCTAGCATGGTGACATTTTCCATCAATAAATTGAGATTAATAATAACCTGAAGTTCATATGTCTCCCAGGTTTAAGGACACTAAAACCTTAAATTGGGAGTGTGGGAGCAGGGAAGGGTGGAAGGGAAGAGAGAAGGAAGGAAGAGGAGAGGAAAACTGTATAACTCAATAAAAACATTTAAAAATAAAGTAGAAAGGGAAGAAAATAGATGCTCAATGTCAATTTCCAGCGTCCACATACACACATGTGTACCAGCACACATAACTGTACATGCACACAGAAAAAAATCTTGATACTGTTATCTGAGAAAAGTAGAATAGAAATTACAGAATTATTGCACTGATACATAAGAGATACTGTATTAAAAGTAAAGAAAATAAAATCTTTACATAAATAAGTTAATTATTTGTTATGCATTATTTTTTAAATACAAGTTTACACAAGGTATACCGGCAGCAGGGCAAAAAAAAAAAATACCAATTATATAGAGAGTTAGCTAAATTTCTTATAAGATATTGCTTAATCTGAAGTTGAAACAATTACTAGGACAATAATAAGACAACATGAGTTAATAAGTTGCAGGAAACATGGCAAGATATGTAAATATAAAGATCAAACCTTTTAAAAATATATATTAGATATATAAAGATTATATATATATATATGTATATATATATATATATACATATCAAACACACACATGCGTGTTTTGCCTGAATGTGTGCATGTATTGTGACATTCATGCCTGATGACCCATAAGGTCAGAATTGATCATCGGATCCTGTGGATCGTGAGTAACAGAGGGCTGTGAACTTCCATATCAGAGCTCTAAAACACACCCAGAAAATATTTTTAACAGCTGAGCCATTTCTCTAACATTAAATAAGTCACTTTTTATGGAATACATATCATAATACTATTCAAAAACCAAATATGAAAGAAAACAGTGGGTGCTGAGACTAGATGAGAACTTATTCTTTAGATGGTGCATATTATTTTAAAGAATATAGACTTTCAGATGGTAAAGTCAGAGGAAATGAATCTTTAAATTTTATATTACAAAGAGACAGGAGCCCTCCTTGAGGGTCAGTGAAAAATTAATTACATGGAAATAATCACAATAACTGAGCTGGAACTAATACTTCTTAAGCATTACAGCTTATTCTGGACTTTAAAAAAACTTATCTACAGATCATGACTTCTAGGAAAGAAATTCAAACAGAATCCAAATATAATAAGCAAGTTGAATTAGCAAACCAGGTGGTGTGGAGGAGTGATTTAGACATGCCTCAAACACCAAACAGAAAGATTAATCTATTTATGTTGTATCTTTAGCATTGCCATTATTAGACAGAGAAAAAGGAGAAATGTTAAATGTGCATTTTAAGATATAATATATGTGTAAGCTTTCTAAAAGTTACAAAACCAAGATAACTATAGACTATGCTTGCCCAAGGTCTTTCTGGAACTAAAATAGAAAAGAAACTAAAATAGAAAATTCAAATAGAAATTAGTCTTAAATTTAAAAAAAAAATCAGTAAGTTTTAAAAAGGCAAGAAGTATTGTTATTGATCTGTTTAAAATAAAAGCATAATTTTACTTGATAGATTAAGTATTGGCTAGTTTTCTACTAGCTAACGAAAAATTTATGCTTCACTAAAACATCTTGATTTTCTATATGACATACTATCGACAAAACTGGTGAAATTTTCATATTCTTTCAGTCATTTATTCCCTGAAATATGGGAATTTCCCAGTTATTTAGGGAACTTTCAAATTGAAATGTTAAGCTTGTAGTTGATCCCCATAATCTACATTTAAGACTTTTCCAATATGTTTTTATAAATCTTTTCTAAAGTGAGATTTTGAAATATCAACTTGTTAATAAATTTTATAATCCTCCAATGATTAAGTCCAAAATCATTGTTGAATTGTACATATTTAAATTTCTATATAAATTATATCTAACAGAGTTGATAAAAACACATTTGCAAGCAAGCAAATCAAATAAAATTCCAAGAAAGAAACATATATATATACATAGTCTCAATAAATAAATTCCATGAAAATATTTTTGGAGGTTTATTTGCTCTTCAATTTTCACTTTGCACACATAGTCAATTTTGCTTTTCCTCCAGAAATAAAAACTAAAGTATGTTTTCCAACCTGACCTAGGTTTGAAAATATTGAATATTTTCTTTTTGAAAGGGCTACAAAGTATGACAGCAAACCTAGAACGGTGGAATGTGCTTTGTTCAAGAGGAATGAAGAAGGCCCACACTAGCCTGGTTGCTACATCCTGTCACGTGATTAAGGTAATACAGGTCTCTTTCAGAATCTGATGCTGCTGTCTTTGCTAACTTGCACACTGCCTACCACAAGGTGCATTATCTTGAACAATATAACAGCTTGCTTGCCCACATGCTTGTATACCTATTAAATGGAAATAAACCTAGCAGCTATACTCTAAGTTTGATATGAGAATCAAATTTTATCATAAATTGGTGAGGACTATATTAAGAATTGAGCCAACATTCTATAAGTGTTAGATGTTTGTTTTACTATAGAGTAATGTCTTTTCTTTACTATTTCCAATATTCAGATAGGCATACACACGTATGCATGTACACAAGCACATATCAAGGTATTCCAGGACACAGGAGCTATCTGCGTGAAGGCAAAAGGACAGAATTATTTTCCAGAACAATGTGGGTTGCTTCTTAGAATCAGTTTAAGAGTAAAGGCAAGACAGGAAATTGGGATGAAAGTTGTGTAACGTGACAAGAGACATAGCCCTCGACAAGTATTGATCTTCCCTCAGTTTTCCTAAAGACAACACTGACTTATACTTTTATTTCACAAATAAGCCAGGAAAGTTGTCAGGCAGCATGTGCCTGTAGGAGAGAAAGCTTGGTGTTGCAGTGCAAACACACAGAAAAATTTTACAGCTTTCAAGAATCAAGAATCTTGAGCGGTGAACGAACACACACACACACACGAAACAAACACCACTCTGATCGATAAGAGAATCAGTACAACTAATGCTATGACATAATAATGCTCTTTGTATGAATGAGTCATGGGGATAAGGAAAGATCACAATCTGCTACCGAGCTAATGAACAATCTAAAGGAGTAAACGGCACTTAGGGATATAGAGAAAGGTTGGATTACAGTAAATGGAAATCCAATTTACAGCATCTTCTCGTGTTTTCAGTGGCATGTCACCCTCTCTCTATTCTTTTTAGTTGTGAGAGGTGATATCGTGCTTACTGATTCAATAATAAGAGAGAGCTGAGGGCTGTAGGTATGCTTGAACTTGTTCTCCAAATTAAGTGCAACCTCCAGTTAAACTACAATTTGGAGCTGGGCGATGGTGGCACATGCCTTTAATCCCAGCACTCAGGAGGCAGAGGCAGGCGGATCTCTGGGAGTTCGAGACCAGCCTGGTCTACAGAGCTAGTTCCAGGAGAGGCTCCAAAACCACAGAGAAACCCTGTCTCAAAAAAACAAAAAAAAAAATCTAACTTCCTGACATCAGTAACATGGTGAGATGTGGCCTGATCTGATAGACAGATCTGATCTTTCTTCAGCAGGGTTGATAAAGATGATAAATACACTAATAATTGTTACAACGCCAAGACATTGCAATAATATATCAGCTACAGAGATCTGATAATATTTTTTAAATTCTTATTAAAATTGCACACTGTCATGCATGAATTTAAGATGGCTTTGGTAAACAAAATATAAAGCAATTGTTTATCAAAAATTTCTTCAGTTTGACTTGTACTCTGTAAATGTTTCTGTATGAAAGATGTTAACCTACAATTATACATTATTCAAGACGAAAGCTCCGGCAGACTGTAGTGACCTCAGGAAAGCTGGAGAATGCAGCCTTGCATAGTGTCTGTCTTCCAAGAAAAGCACTAAACGTGTGACTCTGATTCTGACCCCTACAGAAATGTGTTTTCCTTAACCTTTGCTGCTCTGTTCAATATTAAGGATTTTATGCCTTATCCATCTTATGTCTTCAAAGTGATGCTGTGCAGAGTTTCTCCAGATGGTATGACAAAAAGACAGCAGAAGATAATTGTTAAAATTAACTTACAGCAAGAAGCTGGCTGATGGAGCCTCATGTGACAGAAAAGGCATGTTTGCAAAGGAGAGGACCTGCTTCTTTTCCAGCTATGCGGGTGGATGCAGTAGTTTCATTGCAGACCAGTTAAACTCCCTGTTCATCACCGCTACAGTGACAGGTAAGACCATCTATCAGTTGGTAGGAAGGTTACGTGTGGTAAGAGGTGAGGCAATTTAAACCACCATTATACATACTTCAGACTCCATAACACTGGTCCTTTAATAGTTAATATTTAATGGATATAAGTTTAATATTTAATGAATATAAATCTGGTAATATTTTAAATCCAAACTATCATTAATTATTATTATTAATTTATTGATTGATTTGATTTTTTCTTGAGAAATATCTCCTGGAGCAAAATACACAAATGGCTGAGACAAAAGGCTATGGGTTATATTTTCTCAACATACATTACAATCTACAGAAATGGAACAACTTTGCTGTGTTGTGTGAAACAGTAAGAATTCTGGTTTTTGTTGGGAAACTATAAAATCTTTCAAATACGACAAAGAAATAGTTTGCACATGAAAACACATGAAAAATTGGTGCTTATTGGGACCTTGGGAGCTCAGTCCAGTGCTCCAGTGTGGGTCTCTGTCTCTATTTCCATCCATCACCAGATGAAGGTTCTATGGTGATATGCATGATATTCGTCAATATTGCTATAGGATAGGATCGTTTCAGGTTCCCTATCCTCATCTGCCCAAGGAACTAACTGGGGACATCGCCTTGGGCTCCTGGGAGCCACTCTAGGTTCAAGTCTCTTGCCAGCCCAGGCTCCCTTAACTAAGAATTGTGCTTCCGTGCTCCCCTATCCAGCCTTCCTTTATCCCAATCATCCTTTTTTCCCAAAGTTCCCCCATCCTCCCCTTCTCACTTTTCTCTCCCCATCTCCCCTTACCCCCAACCCACCGCACCCCCAAGATCCCACTTTCCTTCCCGGCAATTTTGTCTACTTCCCCTAGGCAAGAGGATAACTATATGTTTTTCCTTGAGTTCACCTTCTTATTTAACTTCTTTAGGTTCACCAATTGTAGACTCTGTGACCCTTATTTATGGCTAGAAACCAATTATGAGTGAGTACATCCCATATTCATCTTTTGGGGTCTGGGTTACCTCACTCAGGATAGTGTTTTCTATTTCCATCCATTTGCATGCAAAATTCGAGAAGTCATTGTTTTTTACCGCAGTGTAGTACTCTAATGTGTATATATTCCACACTTTCTTCATCCATTCTTCCATTGAAGGACATCTAGGTTGTTTCCAGGTTCTGGCTATTACAAATAATGCTGCTATGAACATAGTTGAACAAATGCTTTTGTCATATGATCGGGCATCTCTTGGGTATACTCCCAAGAGTGGTATTGCTGGGTCCAGGGGTAGGTTGATCCCGAATTTCCTGAGAAACCGAAACACTGATTTTCAAAGTGGTTGCACAACACTGCATTCCCACCAGCAATGGATGAGTGTACCCATTCCTCCACAGCCTCTCCAGCAAAGGTTATCATTGGTGTTTTTGATTTTAGCCATTCTGACAGGTATAAGATGATATCTCAAAGTTGTTTTGATTTGCATTTCCCTGATTGCTAAGAAGGTTGAGCATGATCTTAAGTGTCTTTTAGAAATTTGAACTTCTTCTGTTGAGAATTCTCTGTTCAGTTCAGTGCCCCATTTTTTAATTGGGTTAATTAGCATTTTAAAGTCTAGTTTCTTGAGTTCTCTATATATTTTGGAGATCAGACCTTTGCCTTTGTCTGTTGCGTGGTTGGTAAAGATCTTCTCCCAGTCAGTAGGTTGCCTTTTTGTCTTAGTGACAGTGTCCTTTGCTTTACAGAAGCTTCTCAGTTTTAGTAGGTCCCATTTATTCAATGTTGCCCTTAATGTCAAGGAAGTCAGGCCCACGAGGGGTGCACCCACCCACTGAGACAGTGGAACTGATCTATTGGGAGCTCACCAAGGCCAGCTGGACTGTGACTGAAAAAGCATGGGATAAAACCAGACTCTCTGAACATGGCGAACAATGAGGGATGATGAGAAGCCAAGGACAATGGCACGGGGTTTTGATCCTACTTAATGTGCTGGCTTTGTGGGAGCCTAGCCAGTTTGGATGTTCACCTTCCTAGACATGGACGGAGGGGGAGGACCTTGGACTTTCTACAGGGCAGGGAACCCTGACTGCTCTTTAGACTGGAGAGGGAGGGGGAGAAGAGTGGGGGAAGGGGGAGAAGGATGGGAGGAGGGGGAGGGAAATGGGAGGCTAGGAGGAGGGGGAAACTTTTTTTTTCCATTTCTCAATAAAAAGAAAAAGAAAAAAAAAGAAAAATTGGTGCTTAATGAGATAAATCAGAAACAGGAGGTTAAATGCCACCTGATCTCACTCAGAGGAAACCCCCGCCAAAAGATTGTTCTTTTTACAGAACCAGAAGAAAGAACAGAACAGTCAAGAATGGAGCAGAAATGGAAGAGAATTTAGGGATACAATGATGAATAATATAAAATTTGGCTCAGAGAGAAGTTAAATCAATGTAAGTTCTATAAAATAATGATTATAGTTAAGTACACACTGTGATTTAGTAAAATGTCTAGACCATGAATAAAAAGTGCTATCACAAAAGCTGATAATTATGTGAGATAAATGTATATTCTTTATTTAGGTTATATAATCACAATGTATTATCTACTTCCAAAATTCATATTTTTTTCCAGTAAATATATGCAGTTTCTTCAACTTAAAAATCAAAACAAAAAATGTTGCAAACAAAATAATTTTATTGTTCTATCTAAAGGATCCAGCACTGTAAAATGCATGCAGAAAATAAAAAGGTCACTCTATTGAAAAATTACATGATCTTAAATACGCATGTTCACTCTAATTTTTGTGTATTTACCTGTGGATATCACTTTAAAACCTACTCGCTTCATTTGCATTCTCTAGAACACAGTTCTCTATACTGGCCAAGCTGATAGGAAACCCCAGATTTGTCAACCTTCCTAAATAACACCATTTTATAAGGAAACCCCAGATTTTATAGGAAACCCCAGATTTGTCAACCTTCCTAAATAACACCATTTTATAAGCTGACCTGCATCTACCCATGTTCCACACTCAATCACTACTTTACCCTGCACCTTGCCATGCTTGACTTTTTTTTTTTTGGCATTCAACCTGTGAGATTATGAAATATTTTTTGCCCAGATGTTTCTTTTCATTTAGCAGAGTGTCCTCTAGCATATAAATATTTTATTGTAAAATATAAGATTTCCTTTATGTAGAGTTTGAGAAATATATACATAATGAAATATGTATATGATTTCAATTGTATTACCTGGTATTCAATAACCTATTCTTGAGCTTCTCCCAGAGAAAGCCCATTCCTCCAACTCTCAGCATTCCTAACTGCATGAAGTACTTTGTCTAGGTATGGAACTCTATGAGATTTCCCCCTTCAGTGCTCCATTTATGTCAGTCTCCTACCTGTTCAGGTGTTGTTTAGGCAACCATTTGATAATAGCCACTTTAATGAACCTGAATTCAATTCTCATAATGAGTTAATTGTCTCCATAATAACAAAAATATGGTGTACTCATTAGATATTTTATACAAGGTGATCTCTTTGGATCCTTATCCCATTTTTAATTTTATCTACTATGCAGTTTTATGAATATTTATAAAATTTGGATATTGGTAACTCATATGACATATAGTTTGCAAATATTTTCTTCAGTTGGTCATATTCTTATTTCTATTTTAGTCACTACTCTTACTGTGTAAAAGTTTTTGTTTGATTTTAATGTGGTCCCATAAGTTTTTGTTTTGCTTTTATCTCACTACAGATAACACAGTTTTCATATTCTTATACCAACACACAAGAAAGTATTTTCCCCAGCTTTGAAATCATCCAAATGTGACTGAGTCCTTGTCCACGTGATTATGCCAAGTTATCCTTTCATTTCTCAATGACTGGGGAGATGTGTCAGTGGTATATCACTTGTACAAGCATTTGAGCGTGAGTTCAGATCCCCAGGACCTACAAACAACAGCAACAACAACAAACACCTGACAGCCTGTATCAGTGAGACCAGTGCTAGGGAGGCAGAAACAAAGGGAATGCTGGGACTTTTCACTCATCTGGTTCACTTTCATCACAGGGTTCCAGGTTCAGTGAGTATTTATTGAAAACTAAGGGGGAAGTGGTAGAAGACATCACTATCCCCTTCTCATTTCCACTGTTACAGGCACAAAAGTGTATGCGCTGCTGTACAGATGCTTGCACACACGAACAAGTGTGTGTGTGCGCGTGTGTGTGTGTGTATAAACACATAATGTAACAAAAAAAGCAAAACATGGAGAAAATATTTGCAAGATCACTAAAAATCCACAGACCAATATATATTAAAATATTTGATGTGACATTTCATCAGAACCAAAATATCTCTCTTTTGTGAACTCTACTGCACTTTGATTGCAATGCACTTAAATTAGCTGTGAAATAATCTTCAGCATCTTTAGATTCTCAGCAGACAGTCTGGACCAGTTATGCCTCTTGCGGAGATGAAGCCTGCCTCCCCATTTCATCAACATTTAAATCTTTAGTTAATTTGTCTGCTTCCTAGTCTCCTTCTAAGAGTCAAATCTGTAAAAGCAGGTACGAAGTGGCACAAGAATAGGAAGTAGCAGGGAGAAATCCAGACCTCATTTCTCTCCTATCTGGGTTATTGCTAGTTCTAATCCTAGCTGCACTGCCCAGTTAAACTTTGCCAATTCATGACTACTCCTTTCAGCCTCATTTGTACGTGTGAAAAAAATAAAATGAAATCACAGAGAATGGAAGAGTTTTTGAAGCTAACCTCAAAAAATCTGCCCTGTTTTGGCTACCTGGGTTGTTCTCTGATCTTTCAATGAGTTGACTTTATATTTTGTATAGACTTCAAAAAAGTGTTTTCAGGAAAGCTTTCTATTGAAAGTTATTCAATTATGGAGAGTGGTGAAGACCTTTCAGTGTCTGGGTCTTGTTGAAAGTTCTTTGAGATAAAATCAATAACTTGGTCTTTCTAGTGCAGGCTCATGAAGATGTTAGTATCATTCATCCAGAGAGCACCAGAGGTAAGAAAGCTTGGAATGAATGCATAGAGGAACGACAATACATATAGATTAATATATTATCAATTAATTCATGTTAAAGGGATAAACACAGTTGGGATGTGTACTGCTTAATCAATTCCATGAATGCTTTAATTACTTCTGGATCTCCCAGACAGAGCCAATTTATTACAAACAAGTGCTCCATATTCATAGAGATATGGCCTACGTTCGCAGCAATCTTGACTATTCAACAAGGTAGCCGAAGATGTGAGATACACACACAGCTTTCAGGAACTATAGTAATACACTTTCACATGAACGCTTCCAGTGCTACTGTAGGCTTTCTATCAGATATCATTTTCTTTAAAACATCTAGGCAATATGTCGAGCATTCTAAATTGTTGCTCCAAAATATTGTCATCAACGGGATTTAGAAAAGCCACACACACACACACACACACACACACACACACACACACACACACACATAAGAAAGTTAAATGATTTCAGGTGATTTTTTTCAAACCTAGTGCCTTGGAGATATTTGAAGGAAGACTACTAGCTATGTTTATATCTAAACAGTATATAATGTGTTAGATATTATAATGACATTTTAAACAAAGTCTGTCCTTGAGATATTCCTTTCCCCATATCCCTCGTCCCAAGCTACTCCTGTTTCCCCTTGTAGTTTCCAAGAGTACTCATGGGAATGAATGTGAAAAAGTCCAAAGGGTGAGTCTAGCTATGCTCTGTGACAATGTATTAGAACATATTCAATTCAGAGACAGAGAAAAAAAGAGAGAGAGAGAGGCAGAGAGACAGAGAAACAAAGAGAGACACAGAGAGAGAGAGGAGCATTTTTTGGCATTTCTCATGTGTTACTTGTGCTTGGTTTTGATTTGTTTTTGTACTTTGATGTCTGTCTAAGTTTGGTAAAAATTTCTTGAACAACCCAGAAATCCCAAAGCTCCTGGAATTAAAGACTTTTGAGCCTCTTTGCAATTGCCTGATCCATGATCTTGTCTTATTTCCCCTGAAGATAATGAATTTTAAAATATTTTGATACTATCCAAACATAGGCTGTATTCCTAGGTTAGCTCTACTCTTCCCAAATGAAGTGCTATTATTTTAGACAGAAATTTAATAAAGAACAACACACGTCTTGACTGAATTTATATATTAAATCTGTCAGATGCTTAAGAGAGTTCACAGAGGTCTAAGGGGCAAAAAAAATTTTAAATGGATAACTGTTCTAAAGGTCATAAAGTAGACCTAGAGCCTTTAAACTAATTAGACTGAAAAGCTTGATTCAGCAAATGCAGTTTTCTTACAGCAAACTGCATTTGACCTCCCCCAGGTTTAGCAATGATTCCCATTACTTGTGACATTAGAATGATGTCTTTGTAACTTCTCTTCAGTCTAAAAGTGAAAACCTTTAGCTTTCAAGATGATCATTTGTCCACCTTCTAGCAATCATTAGCAAGTGAATAAAAATTTTGAATGTTTTCAAATGGAAATGACATAAGTGTAAATATATTTTTATTTACTATCTAGCAACACTACACTCAAGTTTTGGTAATAGGAGATATTCCTGTGAAAACAGCAAGCAAAGAGAAACAATTTGTTATTGTTAATTAATTTACTACAAGATTTTGTTAAAACGTACATAACTTTAATACAGCATGGTAGTTTAATCTGATTTTAAGTCCTTTATTTTTCTTAACATGTGAACACTTTTTTCTTAAATAAAGTGGCCCAAAGAATAGGATATTTTAGATTAAGGCAATGTCAGAAATTGAAGTATCAATATCTCTTAATTTGTGAAAAAAATATTGTTAAGATTTTTCATTTTATTTCATTTTATTTTGAATTTGAAAATACTATACAAGACCAGAAGGTATATTATGTATTAGGAAACTATGTCATGTAAGGTAGCAACCTCACTCAGTGATCACATTTTCTTTATATGTACTACAATAGTACTAGATCTAAGTCAACAACACTCAAAGAAAAAGCCAAAGCAATATTAACTTTTTATTTTAAAAATGTGGTTTTAGATACTACCTCAGTTCTACCAACAATTCCATTACATTTGCAATCAATGATTTTTAAAATCTTTATAGATAAATTAGTATGTTCTCAAACACAAGGTTGGTAGAATAGCAGAATCATTTTCTCATATACATATTTTTATATATATATATATATATATATATATATATATATATGAAGAGGGGTAGTAGATCTGTGAAGGTAGAGCCTCCATAGCTTACTCTATGCTGCTGTTTTCTTAGTTGCCCTCCCTTGAGCATGGCTGTTTTCCTGTCTGAATCCACTCATCCTCCATATATGTTGTAAAGTTTATGGAATTAAATAAGCTAACCTATTAATGCTTTGTGTTTACAATCCATACACAGAAAGCAAACATTTTTAACTTGTCCCAAAGAGATGTATTTGTATCTTGACCAACATGATCTTTGGAAGTATAGTCATATTGTGGGATAATTAACTCCGGATAATTAGCCAGTGAATTGCCTGGAACAACCACCTTTTCTTTGTGAAGTCACTTAGCTACTCTTGAGAATATTTAAGAGAAGACAACATGTAACTGATTTTGAATCTCTTGAAATTAATCTTTTTTTCTCAGCAAGTTATCTATCCTTTGGACAACACATACTCATCTCATCCTTTCTCTTACTCTCCAGTGTTAGAAAGATAGACGTCTAATCTTCTCTTCCAAATGAATAGTTTTAGTATTTACATATGAGTTGGATCATATGTACAGAAGTGTTTGAGTTAACATCCTATTATCATTGATTTCTAATAAACAGCAGCAAGGGAGGATAAAGGACACTCATAGTTGGAGTAAATCCAATAGCAGAGGGCAGGGCCAGGCTATGCACAGGGTTGTGGGACAGGTAAAACTGGGGTTTTCATAAAGAGTTGCATTACATTGAAAAGCTTGTTTTGTTCTTGCTTTCAAAGACAGTTTATACTTGTAAATAAATAATCCTCCTCATATAGTGTATAAAAGACTTACATTATTTTAGTGTAGCAATATGTGAAGAACAAAATGCTGTTTTCCAAAAGATGAGGATTGAGTTGTGAGTTGCTGAGGGTGGTAATTAGGTAGTACAGTGATTCAGTATGTAATAATACCCTAGCTACTTCATTTACTGTAAAGAAATTAAAGTGAAGGCAGATCAGTTGGAAAGAGTCTACACTTTAGAATTATAGCAAGATAAAATTACGCTAAACAATAGAAAGAATCCCTAAGAAAATCAAACTGGAAAAACAACGGATGACCCAAGAAACAAATGACAGTAGCTTGAGGCCTAGCAGTATGAAAAGAATTTTATAACTTTTGAAAAACTCCAAGTTAACTAAAGACTAAAGAAAGAAGTATTTCTTGTTCTAGTTTACATAAAATAGTGAAAAATTTGGGACCACAAAATTTTAGCAAGAAGAGCTTGGGGGCATGGGGAAGATTGGGGTTATAAGACGGTCACATAAAATGAAAGGCATATGAAAAGCCATGTGGAAACCTTCTATCTTACACTCAAATTAAAAAAACAAGCATCTTTTAAAAAGAATCTAAAGGGTGGAATGTAGTCAGAAAATGCTCATTCATTTCTCAGCCACCCAGGCCCAAAATAATCACACAGAAATTATACTAATTACAGCACTGTTTGGCCAATGACTTAGACATATTTCTGGCTAAGTCTTATATCTTAAATCAATCCATTCCTATCATTTCATATTTTACTGCAAGGCTTGTGGTTTACTGCTAAGGTTTCTAGGGCATCTGTCTCCTTAGTCAGCTACATGGTATCTCCCTGACTCTGCCTTCTTTTCTCTTCTATATGCTTGGAATTCCCGCCTAGTTAAAGTAATAGATTTTTAAATAAAATAAAAAATCATGAGAAAGGGAATTGTGTGAGGAAGCAGAGATGGTAGGGTTGGGAAGGATATTTTAAGAAATTGGTGGGAATATAGTAATCATAATCCATTAAATACATAGATGAAGTTTTCAAATAGTTATTTAAAAAAAACCTTAAAACATTTTGGGGCTATAATCAACGAGACTTAATCCCTTTCTGTATGTCAAAAACAATCATTGTATTAGTTATTGTTGCTGTTGTTGTTGCTATAAAAAGAAAATTACTCTGACCAGGGAAACAGGTAGTCTACCTGCAGATCTTCACCTCTCCTCCAAATCCAATCCTCCAGTCTCAGCCTCCCACTCTACAGCAGACAACTTGCTCTGACACCCCCTCTGTATTTGCCCCCATTTCCAGCAGATCCCACAGATCTTCCCCTCCAACTCCTCCATCCTCCACCTATCTCGTTATCCCAGCTGCCAGTCAGTGAGCACTCCCTGGGAACCCTCAGGCTGTTACAGACAGGGAAGCCGATAGCCTAACTGTGGATCCTCACGTGTTCCTCCTCTCCTCCAAATGCAATCCCCTACTATTGCCTCCAGCTCTGCAGAAACAACATTCTTCAACTTCTTTCTCCTCTATGGAAGAAATCTCTGAATACCAGGGCAGGTAGAATTATGATTCTCTTGAGACAAGAAGGAAATCTAGCTCAACGGGACTGAGCTGATGTTGGTTGCAAACTTCTAGAGCATGACACTGGGCAGTTATTTTAGCCATATTTAAGCACAGCACAATTTTAGAAGAAGTCTCCTGATGCTAATTAACTCAATCCTGTGTGTACAACAAAGCTTAAGGTATGTTTACACTGAAATTCTTTACAAAGTACATATGGCCTCTTCCACAAAAAATGGGTTCTACTGACCCAGAAACAATGTTCAAGATAAGGGTCTAAGGAGAATGACTAAGGTAAACATAATAGTCTGTGGGATTCAAGTGAGGTCTGAACATACAGATAGCAAAGATCATCACGTTATAAATTACATCTATTCCTAGCCTTCCAGGTGGAAAAATAGGTAAACATCTCCTCCAGCAAAAGACAAGCCTGCATGCTTGACATTCCTGGTGTCCCTAATGCTTTTCTGTGGGAACAAGAACCATGTGCCCTCTATACTACCTGTCATCATTTTCAAATGATCACTTAGGTCTTCTCCTCATAACTTCCTCCCCACCCATCCTATTATCTCAGTCCCCAAACCCAACAGATATTAACTAGCAACCCTCCAGCCAAGCATTCCAGAGAAGCAAGGAGGCCAACAGAGCAGATAGGCAAGCTTCAGTTATCTGTTCTCCCTCCTTTCGTACAAATCCATTCCCCAGATTCATCCAAACTCTGTAGCAAACTTCTCCTCACTTTACCCCTATTCCCAGAGGACTAAGCAGAAACGAGTGGAACACTCTCCTTCCCTCTGTCCCATGAAACCCATCAGTCCCACTGTTCTTAGAAATAGGACATTTCTAGATGTCAGATCCCAAGTCCTAGAAACATATTTTACCTGGAACCCCAAGTGGTCACACCTATGAGAACTGCAGAAAAATTCTTCATGAACCAACACACCATCCTAAGAACAAAAGAGGAAACAGAAATCAAGGAACAAAATACGGACCCAACAAAGACAACAGCAAATATCCGCATTTAAGAGATACAATCATCCCAAACTCAGAAGCCTAGATGCCAGCATAAAAACACAATCAACAATATTCAGAACAATGTGTCTCCACAAGAGCCCAGCAAGTTGACCACAGCAGGCACTGAGAACAGCAGCAAAGCAGAAGCACAAGACAAAGACCTTAAAAGGGCCTTTAAAAATAGATAGAGAAACGATAGACCTTTAAACAGAAAATGAATAAGTCTACAGAAATGCAAAGAAGCCATGAAACGAAATCAGGACTTGACAGTGGAAGTACAGCCAATAAGGAAAACTCAAACTAAGGGAAGTGTGGCTGCAAAACACTTTAGGAACCTCATAGGCAAGCCTCAGGCTTGGGAAGGAAGAATCTCAAGCATTGAAGACACAATTATAGAAATGGATCCCTCAGTTAAATAAAAATATGAAACCTGAAATAATCCTGACACAAAACTTACAGGAAACCTGGGACACTGTAAAAAGACCAAAGCTAAATGTAGTAGGTGTGAAAGACACCCCGACCAATGGAAAAGAAAATATGTTCCACCAAAAATCATAGAAGAAATATTGCCTAACCTAAGGAAGGATATGCCTATCACGACACAAGGAAGATACAGAACACCGAATAGACTGTATAAGAACAGAAATCCTCATAGGCACATAATAATCAAAATATTAAATGCACAACACAAAGAAAAAATATTAAAAGCTGCAAGGGGGGAAAAGATCAAATAATTTATGAAGGCATTCCCATTGGAGTAACACTTGGCTTCTCAATGAAAACTTTAAAAGCAAAGAGGGGTCTGGAAAGATATTCAGCAAATTCTAAGAGACCACAGATAACAGCACAGAATACTATACCTAGGAAACATTCAATCCCAATAGAGAAAATAAGATTTTCTGTGATAAAGCACAATTTAAACTATATATCTAAAAATATAACCATACAGGTAAAGTAAAAGGAAAAATTAAACCTACAGAGGCTAACCACAACCACAAAAATACAAGGAAAACAACCCCAGACCAGGAAATCAAAAGGGGAAATGAATACACAGAAACACACACACACACACACACACACACACACACCATCATCATCATCATTATCACTACAACCACCACCACAACAGCAAGAACAAGAACAACAAATTAACAAAAACCAAACTGCTCATTCTTGACTCTCATCATGAATGGTATCAACATCATCACCAGCTACCCCTCACAAAAAAAAAAGAAGAAGAAAAGCAACTTACAGAATATATGCAAATATGCATCTATTTTGCTGGATCCAAGAAATAAACTTTTATCAAGCTTTGATATTATCTCAGGGGGGAATGGATTGAAAAAGTTCTGCCAAGCAAATGGACTTAAGAAACAAACTGGTGTAACCATTTTAATATCTGACAAAGTAGACTTCAAACCAAAACTAATCAGAAGAGATAGGGAAGGCCCCTACATGTTCGTCAAAGGAAAAATACATCAAGAGGACATTTCAGTTCCTAACATCTATGCACTAAACACAAAGGCACCCAAGTTCATAAAAGAATCAATGATACAGCTTAAATCACAAACTGAACCTCACACAGTGATAGTGGGAGATTTTATTACCCTGCTCTTACCAATGGACAGATCATCCACACAAAATCTCACCAGAGAAATGCTGGAACTAACAGAGGTTATAAACCAAATGAACTTTACAGATATTTACAGAACATTTCCCCAAACTTCATGGAAGTTTCTCTAAAATTAATCATGTCCTGGGACACAAAACAAATACCAACAGATACAAGAAAATGGAAACAATGTCCTACATCCTATCTCCCTTCCACAGAATAAAGCTGGGTATCAACTGCATGCTATCTCACCTCCACAGATTAAAGATGGATATCAACAATAGACACAAGAGAAAGCTTACAACTCGTGGAAACTGAACAACTCTCTGCTGAATGGAAAATGGGCCATGACAAATGAACTAAACAAAGTAAAGACTTTCTAGAACTAAATGAAAATGAATATAGCACATTTCCAATCTTATGGGACACAATAAAAGCAGTTCTAAGAGGCAAGTTCATACACTACGTGCCTATAAAAAGAATGCTGAGATCCCATACTAGTATCTTTTCAGCACACGTGAAAACTCTAATAAAACAAAAAGAAAAAACTACACCACAAAGAAGTAGATGGCAAGAAATAATCAAACTCAGAGCCAAAATAAAACAGTGGTGGCACATGCCTTTAATCCTAGCACAGAGACAGACAGACAGATCTCTGAGATGGTATGCAGAGTGAGTGCCAGGACAACCAAGACCACAAAGAGAAACTTTGTCTCAAAAAAAAAAATTAATACAATGCAGAGAATCAAGTAACCAGAATCATAAGGTATGCTTTAAACCCTGTACTCCATTGAATTCGAAAATTGAAAAGATACATAATTTTCTAGATACACGCCATCTAAGCTTTAAATGATAATCAAATAAAAAGTGTAAACAGACCCAAAACTTTAGAAAAATATAAGGAGTAATTAAAAATCTAACAATCAAAAACGACAAAGGTAACACAATTTTAACCCATGTTTTGGAATACTACCAGATGTTCAAAGAGAGGGTATTATCACTGCTGCCCAAATTATTCCACAAAATAGAAAGAAAAGAAACAATGCCCAATTTGTTTTATGATGCTGTATTTACTGTAATACCTAAGCCACATAAAGACACAACAAAAGGAGAGTAAGAGAGGAAATTCCCTAATGAACATAGATGCAATAATTCTCAATAAAACCAAATCCAAGAACACATGAAAAAGATCATCCACCATGATCAAGTAGACTTCATCCCAAATATTCAAGGATGGTTCAACAAACATAAATTAGTTAACATAATTATCATATAATCACACCGAAAGCCAAAACTACATAATCATTTCTATAGCTTCAGAAAAGGTCTTTGATGAAATCCAACATGATAAATTCCTTCATAATAAAAAAATAATAATAAAAGTCCAACACAGTTTAAGTAGGCAGCACCTCATATAATACAGGCAGTTTACAGACAATCCATAGCTAACATCAAGATAAATGGAAAGAATCTCAAAACGATTCTACTAAAGTTATGAAGAAGGCAAAGTTGTTCACCTTCTATATACCTATTCGATACCTTATGTGAAGTCTTATCTAGAGAAGAAGACAACTGATGGATTATGTCAAGTCTTAGCTAGAAAAAAAAGACAGCTGAAGGAAATAAAGGTGCTATAAATTAGAAAGAAAGAAGTAAAAGTATATTCATTTGCAGAAGACAAGTCACCCTAAAAATTTCACTGGTAAACTCCTACAGATGATAAACACTTTCAAAAAGACAGCTGAATACAAGTTTTAGTCACAACAATGAAAAAAAGATCAGTAGCTCTTCTGTATAGAAATGTAACAGAACGAGAAAGAAATCAGAGAAACAAGACCTTTCACAATAACCTCAAATAATACAAAATAACTCTAATCACAATGGTGAAAAAAACTTTAAGATACTGAAGAAAGAAATTGAAGAAGATATCAGAGAAAAATGAGAGTGCATTTGCATTTTCAATTCGTTTAACTGGGATTATATTAGAATCCATACATTCTAGTACTTCGAGACTAATACTATAATGCTATGAAAAATTTTGTATTAGTATTAATTTATAAAGGAATGACACACCTTAAAAACGTATTAAGTAAATATACATTATAGGCTTAATCTTACTGTACAACTAACTGCTTATCCATATGGTAAAAGCCTGTAAACACTTCAAACGTAAATACACCAGCTTACAAATAGAGATAATGAGCTTCATGCATCCTAAGATATGGATTTGTTCAGCTTTGAATTGGATGAGTCTTTTGTTTGTGCCTGAAAGCATCAACCTGTAAACCAGATGTCTGAATAAAGAAGTCGTGTCAAGCTGTGGAGGACACAGTTCTTAGAAAACGCCCTACCTTTTGAATTCCAAAGTATTGAAATTCGGTGGCTGTAAGACGATAATTAACATTCCTTCCACTCAATGTTCACTCATGAGCCTTACTTGGTGTCTAGTCCCAGACAACTAAGGCCAGTGTAGAATTTTCTGGACAGTCAGTTTGGGCAAAATGCATGCTATGTCCCAGTGCTTAGAGCACCAGTCAGAGTAATAATAAAACTGGCTATCCTACTTAAAGCAAGTCACAGATTCAACACAATACCCATCAAAAGTCTAACACAATTCTTCACAAATATTAAATGTCCATTATATTCGTATGATAATGTACAAAAAATCCAGGGAAGCTAGAACAATCCTAAATAATAATAATAACAACAACAACAACTGTTGGAGGTATTACCTTCCCTGACTTCAAATTTTACTGTAGACTCAGGGTAATAACGACTGCATGTTATGGGCATAAAAATAGAAATGTTGATCTATGTTATTTAAATAAGGAGACACGTAGCCAACATAAATCCATACGCCTATGGATAATTGGTAGAAATGAAGTATATGTTAGAGTTGACTGCATGACATGCAGTTTAAGTTAATTGCAGAAGAAATGTATGCAAATAAATTTACTACATAAAGCACTGTGAGGTGTGATGGAGGCATGTATGGGGTCAATAGAAGCCAGAAGGAAGGAGCTACTAAGTGTTTTTATGAGAAGGTAAATTATACAGAAAGTGATACAGGGTCAGTGTTAAGTGAGGGACAACTCCGAATGTGTTACTCTGTGAAAACATGAGAGAAGAGAGCATCTTTTAGAAACTAAAACAGATATGTTTGTGAAACTAAAGCTATCGAAAAAAACATGAAAAGAACTGAGTAGAGAGTCAGGCAAAAATTTGAAAGAACTGGAAAAGCCTGGAGTGAAGACTTTTCTCTTAGAAGTGGGGATATTTATATTGGAGAATTTTTAATTATTGCTGCATAAGTTTTTAAATAAAGAAATATGCATATATCTAACTGTATTTTAAGCTATCAATAGCAAGAAATAAAAATTTCTATTAACCGATTTCCAAACTATCCAATTTAGCAT
This sequence comes from Microtus ochrogaster, assembly GCF_000317375.1. Classification (NCBI taxonomy): domain Eukaryota; kingdom Metazoa; phylum Chordata; class Mammalia; order Rodentia; family Cricetidae; genus Microtus; species Microtus ochrogaster. The sequence goes on from NW_004949117.1 coordinate 653,015, forward strand.
CTAAGAATTAATTTTAGACTAACAATTAAGCATTTATATTCATCATGTTTTATATGATTTATTCCCTAGAAACAAATTACTTTCTCTAATTCTGACAGATTAGTTACTTTTCTTTTTTGTGATAAAACTCTAATGTAGGGACTCGGAACATGGCCAACAGAATGACCCATGGTCAATTCCTTTGGGAACGGTGAGAGAGGATCTAGGAAACGAGGCAGAGGGGCTTTGACCTCAGATGTATTTTGATAACTGGATTGTTCTTGGACGTGATCACATACCACCTGTGACAAACATTGAGATGCAGTTCATAAGATAGGTTTCTCCGTGTTGAATGTCAGAACATAGTTGTAGAACTCAGTCCGGCCTGTGTACCCTGAATCTGGATATGCCTTCTACCTCACTTTTGTGCTTTCTCCGTGATAATTGATAGTACCTTTCAGCAATTCTGTTTAAATTGATCTGTCCTGAGAAACTTCTGGGAAAATATGTGCTTACTGATGATTACATAATAAATCTTGATCCTGTTTTTCTGAACTCAAACAGCCTGCTAGGATCCCTGCTGTCTTTGTTACATCCATGTGTAAAAGTGCATTGAAACTGAAATTAAGACTGCCGGCATTAGACTGTAGTCTGAGGATTAACAGAATTATTTTTCTGATACTGGAAAAGCTTTAAGGAGAAATAATTTAAAAACATAAATGAGTTTTGTGTTAAATTAATGAGAGTATATATTCCTGTGGTAGATGCTGCCTCCCAATATTCTTCTCTAAGACTCACTATTATACACGATTTTAACAGATTCTCTGATTAATTCATACATCCTCTACAGTATGTAAACAGATTTTGCTCTTTATTTCATGGTTTCTACCTCTCATGAGTATATTCCATATTCACCAAATGTCCATGTTAAACACCCCACTTCCTTTGAGAGATACCCGGGTCTCACACATCTATCATAGAGATAGCAAGTTGGATGCTACCCTCTGCTGAAAGTGGTTTTCACATAAGGGTAAAACAAGAGCTGAGCAAAAACGTCTGGAGCAGTGACTTTGGGGAAAACTAAAACATCAAACAGGAGAGAGAATTTTAAAGCACTTGAGTTTTATAAGACACAATTAGTTAGTGGAATTATTCCTAAAACTGAAAGATTATTCCATTTTATTACATAAAGTATATATTGTTAGTCATATAAATTGCTTGACTTGAATTGAATATAGAGCATTATAAAAGCAGAAATCAAGGCTAGATAGACAATTCAGTTGCTAAAATGCTTGCCTTGCAATTACAGTACTTGAGTTTGTTTCCCAGAATCTATGCTAAAATTCCTGGTTTGGGCCAATGGGATGGTTCATCTGACCTGAGTTTAAGCCTGAGAATCCACATGACAGAGAAAAAGAACCAACTCCTGCAAGTTCTCCTTTGATCTCCACTTGGGTGGTACAGCATGTGCATCTACACATGTACATATGCACACACACACACACACACACACACACACAGAGAGAGACAAACTGAACATATTTAAAGAGTATTTTTAAATAAGTTATAATCACTAACTTTAGTCAGAATATCTAAGAATCTTTCTGTTGTTGTGTTTGTAGACTTATTTTCTTAGACATATATTTGTTAAATTTATTAGCCCCTTTATAAAAGAAATAAATATAAATTAGCCACAAATAGTCTTTGAATTTTTACAACTAAAGCTCACAGTTTACTTGTTCAACAGATAAATCAGCACTAAGAATTTCTTAGGTATTATCTGTATACTTCTTAATTAATTAGTGCTGGTAATTTAACCTGTGAGTGTTTTCCTGGAATTTTTCTAATGTATGGCACATATCCATGTAAAGATAATGTCACCATTCTCTGCACAGCATGCCTATGTAAATAAAGTAGGAAAAGCAATAAATTGTGCCTTGCACGAGACTGGCCATCAGAATTTGCTACTATTAATACATAACATAATAAAAATTTATATGTCAAAATAAAACTTAAGGTATCTTTCAAACTACTTCAAGAAGTGTTGTTACGATTTAACAATTTATCATTTTAAAAACTTTAAGTAAATATAGGCAGTAGAGAACATATACAAATTTTATAATGGAAAAAACCTGAACCTCAACCAAATCTAAACTGTTTAGTATAATTAGATAGATATTCATTGAGGAAATTATTTCTTGATTGAATTATCTGACACTATCTTAAAGCTTTCTGTCATGACATATTATGCCATCTTTAAATATGATCTCTTCTCATATTTGTTTTTTTCTCTTCTGAAAATCTTCAAGATAAATTAATATATTTAAATTTAGGTTAAAATAAACCACATTAAAATCTATGTTCCACATAGTTCATTTAAATATATGCTCTAATAAGTGGTTTGATGAAATCTTAGTGGTAATTATTTTACAAAAAAATGAGCAATAATCTTCATCCCTTTGTCTCTGTTCTAAAGAAATGTACACATACATTAAAACATGAATTTAGAAACTGCAATTTGATCGAACAATTAGCCATTTTATGAAATTTCATTCTCAATAAAATTTACAGTGCTCACTGAAGAGAATCAGCTGGACACTGCACAGAACACAGTAACAGTTTCACAGCAAAAGAGACAGTGAAAGTCTCAATCAGCATTTCTTGAGCCCGGTTTTGTCAACAGGTCTTTTTGCAAGAAGCGTAGCCTAAACGCTTAAAGAACTTTTGGTAATTTATCACCAAAGCGTGTGAGCAAAACTGTCATTTAATTCCTTAGCCTGGATATATGGGCCGTCCATTTCTTCACAAGCTCACATATTAACACTGAATATTAACTCCCTGAATAAATCATGATGGAAACGACTCACAAGGTATAGCTAGCTTCCAATTTACTATCTCTACTATAAAACCACCAAAACGAGTTTCTCAAATCATGTAACAAAATAGTGAGAATTATTATTTGCCCAGAAACTATTAAATAATCAGTCATTCGATTTAATATTTAAGTCATACCTTATTGGTTCCGTGTTAATCAGTGATTTTATTTTATACTGCTGTCTAACTATGGAAGAAATATGACCAAATTATTCTAACAATGATAAAGAATAGAACATATCATCTCAAAGTTCCAATATCATTACTTTAATTGCTTTTTTTCCTTTTTATTAGTTTGCATATTTTTCTAGTTATATCACTATCCACATAAAATTTAATATACTCTCCTCTTCATGAACATTGTAATATCAGTTTCTTCTTACCAGTGAATAGCATTTACAGTCATCAGTGTATCATGTACTCAGTAAGTATTCAATTTTATTTAGGAAATTGTTTCCTATCTTTATAACAATCACCATTCTTTCAGTAGACTGATAGCCTATCTTAGAAGTTTATATTAAGCTTTACAAGTAACTTTAGTGTGCACTTCCCGTCATTAACCACAAGTTCCTTGATGCCTTTGCCAAGGAACACAAAGCCCAGAAATCTTACCCACCCCTTTCTTTCCTGCCTTCCGGATTCCCACATCCATCAGCTCTAAAATGTGATTCTGCATTCGCAATGAGAGTACAGCCACTCTCTCCAACCATGCCGTGCTTTCTCGGTTCAGTTTACTCTCTCCCAGTCCAAATGACTCAAAGAGTTTTCTAAGCAATCTTGCCTGCTGTTGTACCTGCCTCAAATCCTGAAGGATGTGATAATTTTAAATGACAAAGCCATGCTTGAAACGCATTCTCCACCATCCTCAGAGTAGTATTTCAGAAGGCTTTTCCTGCTCTATGCTCAGGTTATTGCTTGTACCTCATTCTGAAATGGATAAGCAGAGACTTAACTGCAAGATAACCAAAAAAAAAAAAAAAAAACACCAGGGATGTGACATAATAGCTGTGTATACTTGTCATCAAAATGCCCCTTTATGGATAAATGTACTTAAGACCATAGCTAAGCGCTTTCTGTTGTAGCACAGATTAATGTATACTTTCTCAACCGTTACACAAGGAACCTAGCAAAGAGTACATCGTGAAATGGAAAGCCTGGCATCATTTGCATGGTGGTTTTGACCTCACTCCTTTGCTGTATTTTCAGGAGGATCAAGATATAACCCAAAAGAGAGAACCAATCTATCATGTTTTGGTTGAAGGGGATACGTCACCTTGCTTCATGAATATGCTAGACATTACATAAGTATTTGTGAGAACCTTCTGTGTAAAATAACAAATCTAAGAGCTTTCTCTGCTTTCTGTGTTTGAGGCAGACTAGTCCAGGCTTGCTAGTGTCTCGTGTGTACTTCTCTTTGCTAAATGAACTTCCACTTAAAATAACTGTCCCTTGACTAATTTGTTCCTTCAAATATACAAGAATTTCAGAAAACCTTCTGCTTTTTAACAATTCTGTCATCTACTCTTTTTATTCTGAACTGTGGACATGTGGATTATTTGACCAATAATCTGTTATTAAATAAAACATACACTTAAATTATGTCTTTTAATTGAGTCACTGCTTTGGTATCTTGCCAACCCATCACTTTCAACAATCGCTAATCATTTTGAGTTAATTTGATACATAACCAGTAAAAGTAAGACTTTGGTGAACTAGAAGTCCTTCTAGGTACCTTCCAAAATACCTGCACTTAGTTTGAAGCTACATTTTCTCACAGGAGACTTGCTGTCTTCCACAGTATGCATTAAAACAATCATTGGTTAGGAACAGATTTCATACATTTCTTGATTTTTAGAATCTAGCATTTCTTCTGTTTGAAAAACAGATGAAAATTGTTTAAACACCTTTCTGGATTTTTTTCTCCTTTACTAAGTTACAATCAAATAAAGTTAAACAAAATTTCAGCAGTGCAAAAAGTGCAGTATTTGACAACTGGAATTCAGAATCTTTGGGGCTTCAAAGAGCCTACAATGGTCCACTTTTCCAGGTATTCCAACCACAGCACACACAGCTTATCTTTGGACTCTGGCAAGCTTCACCCTACACCTGATTTCCTGGTTGGTCATACCATGTAGCTGTCCAATATGCCGGGGCCTCTACTACAGCTGGATTGTACCTTTACCAATATGCTCTACAGGGTTTTCCTCAAAGAATGACCACACCACATGGTACCAAGCCAGAGCTTCTCTCAATGCCCTTTTCTGTCCCGGAGCTTCTAATGTAATTAAGACTGTTCATCAGTGGTTTCTCCTGACTTCTCAGTTCCAAACCCCAGCAGTCTTCCAAGACCCCTTCTTGATTTCAAAACCAGTAAGACCTAGGACACTCTTACACATTACCAAGTTCAATGGCCAGCATGGATCACAACCTTAGCCCCCTCTAGACTACAAATTCTATACTGTGATACTGAAGAAACCCTGATCAGAACTCTTGGTTTGGGTGATGCTGGTCTCTTCATAACCACAGCTGATTCTTCAGCTCAAGTTGGTCAATACTGATTATCACATCAAAGCAAAGATTTTACTTTAGTGCTTCGGGTCTCTTGTTAACTGCAGCTGTGCAGACACCATAAAACCTTAATACAAACAACATAAGAAAATTCCTGAGAGAGTAGTTACTTCTCTCTGAAATTTCACAAGCCAGGCCTCCCTCCCTCATCTGCATATCCCTCAGCATTATATTCTATTTTCTTACAATAATCATTTATTAAGCTCTCAGAACTTGATGACTTTTCCAGCCCAAGTTTTCAATATCTCTCCACAATTCTTCCCCCCAAAACAATTGGGTAAGGTTTACAGCGATTCTCCACTTCTGCTACCAATTTTTGTCTTAAGGTTTTTACTACTGTGATAAAATAACTTAGATTAAAAAGCAAGTTGGGGGAGGTGATGGAGGAAGGTCATTGGTTGATTAAATAAAGAAGCTGCTTGCCCTGATAGGTTAGAACGTAGATGGGAGGAGTAAACAGAACAGAACTCTGGGAGGAAGAGGAAGTGAGCTCAGAGACTCGACAGCTCTCCTCTAGGAGGCAGACGCCTCAGAGAGACAAAGATGCTCCACTCCTGCGGGCAGAGGCGAGAGCTCTGCTCTCTGAGGCACACGCGATGAAGCTCCGACCCAGGATGGACGTAGGCTAGAAGCTTCCCGGTAAGCGCACCCAGCTGTGCTACACAGATTATAAGAAATGGGCTAGTCCAGGTGCGAGAGTTAGCCTAGAAGATGCTAGATAGAAATGGACAAGCAGTGATTAAAAGAATACAGTGTCCGTGTAATTATTTCGGGTAAAGCTAGCCCGAGGCGGCCGGGGTGCGGCCAGGGTTCTGGGGATGCAGCCCCGCCACTCATATTACAACAGGGAGGAAAAGTTTGATTTAAGTTTACAACTCCATCATTGAGGGAATCAACGTTAGTAGTCAAGGCACAAACACAGAGACAGAAACCAGAGCAGAAAACCTGGGGGATCCACTTGCTGACTTGTTCCCCATGGCTTGCTCAATCTGTTTTTCTTTCAACACCAAGGAACACCTTTCTGGAGGTTGCACTGGTCCCTCACACACATCGGTCATTAATCAAGGAAATGCACTACAGAATTACCTACAGCAAACCTTACTGAGTATTTTCTCAACTGAGAGCCCTCTTCCAAAATAACTCTAGCCTGTGTCGTTTATTTAAAACTAATCAACACATCAAGGTACTCCAATGTGAAAACAGATGATAACCAAAGATGCAGGGACATTAGAAATCATCCTTCCTAACTGAGAGGAATATATTCCTTTCATGTCTAACAAACATGAAGACAGAAAAAAAAAAGCAAGTTTGGAGAGGAAAAGTTTGATTTAAGCTTAGAACTTCCAAGTCATGCTCCATCACTGAGGGCATTGTTATATTACATTGGGTTATTCATTTTTAAATGATAGTATCCTGAATTAAAGTAATAATTAGTACCTAATATCAGACAAATTTTTAAAAGAGATTCATTTCCTAAGTGACTGATTTTATATTTAAAACCTATCATACATCATCAGTATACAGTGAAATATAGTACTATAAAATACATGTATATGTGTAAAACACATTTGTTTTGTTTGAATTATAAAGCTTTATAATTTGATTCTCCATTGCCAATTTTATGAGAATAGTATTGAAAAGTGGAATAGGGCAGTTTTGAGTAAATTCAAGTGGGAAAAGTAAAAAATTCAAAACGGAAAATCTATTGCCATGGTAAATTCTTAGGGCATATAAAATACCATTAATGTCATTTCAGATCTCATTCTCCAGCAGTCTAAACTAAAGATGAAATCACCATTTTTTATTTTCTCAGAAAAATTTGTCTTTCATAAGAGGCTGTGTTTCAAAGTTAAGCTATTCTGACTTCATAATGTAGCCAAACACCTTGAGGCTAAGAATGACACACAATTCTCATAACCTGTAAATTATATTGCTCTCGTAAAGAAAAAGGTTACTGTTAGTAGGTTGCCTCCAGTATCATGCTCAAAGGTTACTATAGCAACTGTTTTATGCAAATCACCATGACTAGCTCTTCACAACTCTCAAATTCTTAAAGGCAAGAAAATAAAGTAAATGGAAGGTCCATGGGGAATCCTCATTTATATTCCTTCCTCTACCAGGTAGTCAGTAAATTTACTCAATGTACATTTATTAACATACGGAGATAGGATGTGAGAATTGAAATTACTCTTCTCTTGAAAATATGTATTATACAGTAGCATTATTCTATTAATCTTAGAAATCTTGGTAATTGTTTCCTCAGTTCATTGAAGTCTCATTCATAAATAAATACCAAGGAACATCATTGACATCTCAACCCTAAATGATATAACCTGGAGAATTCAGACAGAATATGAAACTTACTCCAGAGACATTTGGGGTTCAATCATGGGTCCACTCATTGCTACATACATGATACCATACAGGTCAGTACATTAATAGAGACTTTTGTTTTCAGCTTTTTAGAACCACAGTGATAGGACAAACTTAACAGAGAAATTGTGGGAGTTCTGTAAAGGTTGGTGATATATAGCACAGTGGTTTAACACAAACATTTCAGTCAACATTATCATCATAAAAATGTATTTTAATAGGTACATGTCTTGTAGGTGTGATGCTTCCAATAAAGAATGGTAAGTTATAAGATCTTTATCCAAGGAGAGAATTTAGTGACAAGTAATATATCAGAAGTCACATTAAAATCATGGCATATTGATAATTTACACTTTGCTCCTTGTTAAAATTAGTTTGAAAGTTGAGTGATAATCTGTCAAGATGTAAATGTGTTATTTAAAGAACATTTTTGTACATATATATTTATGTTAAACAAATAAGAACACATCCTACACTCCATCTTAGACAAATGACTTAGAAACAATTATTTATATATGCTATATATATGCATGCATATTTGGGCTTACATATGCATGTATGCTTATACACGTACAGTGTATATGATGATTAATGTTCTATGCCAACTTGATTAAATATAGAATCACTATGGAAACGTTTCTGTAAATGTGGATATGAAGACTTTTTTTTCTAGAAATGTTTTATTGAAGAGGAAGGGCACTTCCTGAAAATGGGCTTCATCATTAATAGCAGCTGATGACCCCAAGAGAGACTCAGAGGGAAGTTGGAAATGACTATAAGCACCCATTTATCTGCTCCACGGCTGCTGATGTAATGGGACTCATTGCCTTGTGCCCCTGTTGCCATGACTGTATCCTCACACTGTGAGGGAAATAAACCCTTCCTTCCTCAAGTTGTTTTCTCAGGAATTTTGTCACATTACTGATAAAAATATCTAGTACAGTCTATTTATGGAAAGAGGAATTTTGAACCATGCATACAAATGTGTGTGTGGAGCTGGGTGTGGTGGTACTGCTTTTAATCCTAGCACTCAGGTAGAAGAAACAGCCAGATTTCTGTGAGTTCAAACCCAGGCTGTCCTATAGAGTGATGTTCAGGCCAGCCAGAGCTCTGATGGGAGCCCCTGTTACAAAAGAATAAAAAGCAGAAACCAGCTTACAGTTATCATTTATGATCACCCACTGAGAATAGTAGAAATTCACGAGTTTATTAAGATGAAAGAAAAATCTCCATTTCTACATTACCCTGAGTAAACTTAGAGGAGTTATCTATCTCTAGTTCCATTTTGATGACTGGTTCAGACATTTAGTTTTCAAAAAACATCATTTATTATAGGAGTAAGGTTGTTTAAGAAACCACTTGACCCATGTAAAGGAAAGCAGAGAATTTTCCTTCATTGTACTTACTTTATCAACTGAAATTTTATTATACCGTGAGAGAAAGCTTTTCCTGGGTATATCATTAAAGGGAAACAAGTTTTCAAAATATTATGGAAATAAAAATCAGAACTAAATGCAAAAATTAATTTCATATTACTCCAGTCTAGGCAGTAAAGAATTCAAGCACATTCATGGCCCATAATGAAAAGTGCAATTTCTACCGAAAATAAAAATACTAATATATCAAAGAGATCTACCTTATCATTGCATCTGGAACATGAGGCTATGGGGGTGGAATTTCTTACATATAACAAAGCTTACCACATACTTGGGTCTTGTGCTACCTGCTGTCTTCATCTACGTAATTACCTTTCTACCCACATCAACCACTTCGGTTTAATGATTCAGAGAAATTACCTAAATTCCTTGAACAGAATCTATCTTAATTTCATTGTTTTGATATTTTCTTCATATTTTTATTTATAAATATTTTCAGTATATTATCCAAGGTTTAAAGTTGATTTAAGTGGAATACAGTGAAGATCAAAAAAATCATATCATTTCTAATATATGTCAAAGCTGTAACTATTTGCTTTAAGCTGGCAGTGTAGATTTGGTCTTTAGCTTCTGAAATAGAATTCTGCTTGAGAGAAACCCTGGGAGGAACTTTTAAACCCTAAACAGAGAGGTAGTGAACGTTAAACATTCACTATTGTCAAGGAAATGCAGTTCTCCAGAAGTCGCTGATCTGCACTGATCTCCTGAGAGGATATGAGAGGTCAGATTAATTATTTTACACTAGAGTTTAAAATAAGTTTGTCATCAGAAGTCACTGTTCTAGTTATCCATGGCATGGATCACACTGCTGCCAGTCACAGCCAATGCAGCAGATTGGATAGTCACGACTATAATATCAACAGAGAAATGTATTACATGGTATTTCAGAATTATCAAACTAGCAAAAAAGTCTATAGCAATAAAGTGCACAGTCTGCAGAGATTTACAGCTGCATCTTTTATTGACTTGTGGGAACTCTTTGACAATGTGAGAACAGTAGCGTCCTGGCAGCTAGGATAAATGTGACTCAAACACAGTTTAAATGGGAGGGGGAGACGAACTCTGAATTGCAAAAGTACTCAGTTATACCTTCTACCATCCTCTGTTCTAGTCTTTTTGGATGCCCAGGCCCATGATTTAATATGCTGAGTGCTAAGCAGACCACACCAACTTAGTATATGACACTGTTTTTCAGGGTCACATATATGCCAACACATTAAAGCCTTTAAGGAAAAAGTTGATGTAAACAGAGTCCTGTACTATGAAGCTTCTTATTGCTGTAATAAATACAGTAATGATTGTATGCTATAGCGAGATATGTTTGCCCAACATTTTGATGCGTTAGACAGTGAATTGTATGATACCATTGTTTGGGGAGCTATTACAATGCAGCCCATCATGGAGGGAAACATGGAGAAAACCATTCAGCTCATGGTCAGCAAGCAAAAGAAAGTGAGGAAGGAGTGAAAGCTCGCCATTCCCTTTAGGTCATGCCCTTTTTACCCAAGAATGGCCCCTTGCCTAATGTTTTTACACCAGCCAACAATGCCAGACTGGAGGCTAAAATTTTACTGCACAGGCCTTGAGGAATATTCCAGATCCAAACTGTAGAAAGTAATGCAACCCCACAGTTCTGAAACCACTCCTATCCTGGTGTTCAGTATGATCCTATGATAACTTTGGAACACTCGGAACTAAGTCAAACATTCTAAATGTGGGCCAGTGGCCTGGCAACCTAGAACTCTACTTTGAGTCTGGACAGGACTCAAGGAAGTCAGCAATTCTCCTCTTGTTTACCTCCTACCTCTCCTATTTTCTCCCACAACTTAGGAAAAGAGACTGACGCTGGAGTTGCAAGTGCTTTAAAAGTAGTTTAGAGCTTACACCTGGGTGTCAGTGAGTGACATCAAAGGGCAACCAGGTCCATTTATATTTTAAGGATGGAATCTTGCTCAGCAGAGATAGCTCATTGAATGCAGGAAGATACTATCTTCTTCTACTTAACAAAACTTTTATTTAAATTTTATGCCCAAAAAGCACAAGCTTTGCCATATTCTGTAAATCTTGCTTATATTCTGGTAATGTTTCTATTTATTTTTCATTTTTTGAGGTTTACTTTTGCTTTAGTATTTGAGAATTTCCCCTTTTGTTAATTTTTTATACAATTGTATGATCATTCACGTATAAAATGTTGCATGGTGAAAATAGTAATCTTTAAAAGTGAGTATGATAACATCCATTAGTATTACGAAGATGGTTATTTGACACTAATACTTAGGGATTCACAAGAGGAGAGTGTGCATACAGTAGTGTTTTACATGAGTAGCTCAGTCTTCCTTATCTCACCCTATCTGCAGTGACCCACCCTGATGACTGTTAGAGAAGTGTTGACAAGGCATAGACCATCGGTTCATCACATGATTGTAATGCTGACAGCTATGCTTACCTTCCTGCAAGCTCAAGCACTTAAGCTCAAAAGCCCGACTTAGATCTACTAATCAAATAGACTCAGCCAAACTTCAAAGGAGGAAACAGTGAAAAAGAAAAAGTCATGGAGCACCTGGAGATGGTGATATTATCCAGAGTCTGAACTAACGACGGTGATAGCGCAGGATTTTGTGACTAACTTGTCATCGGCACGGCTGGTGTTTCTTTATAGTGACTGACATATAATTTGAGACATATTTTCTGCAGTTGAAAATTTCTGAATTTAAATCTCCAAGATTCATATTTATTTAGCCTTGAGCACAAACATCATTTTAAAAATGTAGGAACATGGCCTGTAGTTATTATTTTAGGGATGGGACAGATGGGAAAATGAATCTGGGCCCTGAAATCCATAACACAACTGTTCCACCACTGAGTAACCCATTAATTAAATCCTGTTTATAATGGAAACCCATTATTAAATCCTGTTTATGAACTTTAGGTGCCTAAGGATCTGAGACACTACAAATCAAGCAACAAACATCGCTGCCTGTTACCAAATATGGCACTGTAAGCACATCAACATCAAACATTTAAAAACAGACAAATGAAACAAAAACATCATTAACTACAGGTGTCATGTGTAAGAGATGCAAAAAGAAGCCACTTTAATGTAAAAGAGTCATTAAACCTCTAGTTCAAGGGTTAACACAAAGTACTCCTATCTTGCCTTAAATGAAAAGTTTCAAGGAAGTAGAAGACTTTACCAAGAGGGATTTCATCCAATAGCTCAATTCACTTATGATTAGATATTTTTAGAAGATCTCAGTCTTCATTGTTTTTGAAAATCAAGGTGAAAACAAGGAAGAGAATACTAAATTAAAAAGTATTATTTGTTATGAGCCAAAAGTTTGAAGATTTTCAGAAGTAAAATAAATTCAAATGTCATAGTTTTATTCAGGGGAAAGTCATTATTATCATTGTTCCATCAAAAAGAACTGGGTCTTCTTTCGGAAAATGGGAATTCAAGGCTATTTAAAAAGTGTCTGCCCTTGTTCTACTTAATTTTGTATAAAGCTGCAAAGTGACTTATCTATTAGGTAAAACATTTTCATCTATTGCTTTCCGGTTATACCCACCCACGATGAGACAGCTGCAACAAAATATAAAAATTAACACTCTAGGTATTCACAAGTATGTGGTCTGTGAATCAAATTCACAAATATGTGGGATGCTACTAATAGAGTATTTGAAGTAAATTCAACTAGAAGCAAACTTTCCTGAAACTCACTGCCTGTTATTTCAAGGATGGACACTACTTTGAAATTGTCATGAAGAAAAAGACAGGAACAGTGGAGACTTCTGCAGGGTTGCTGTAAATTAGCAAGAAGCTTCATATTTTCTGTTTGCACCAGATAATATTTTCTTATTTGCAGTCACATGTTTGAACATACCTAAGGAACGTCCTTCTCCTCCATGCTTCCAGACAAGAAGGTCATTGAGGTAATGTGTGGATTTTTATCTAATTAGCTGATTTTGCAATAAATATCAATGCATATTTTTATATAAAAAAGCAAAAAACCATGAAAGCAGGGGCAGTAGAAATGGCTTAGTGGCTAAAGACAGGTACTGCTCTTGCAGGGGATCTGAGGTTGATGCTTAAAATCAACATCAGGAAGCTTAACAAGTCCAACTCCAGGAGAGCATCAAGCCTCTGACCACTGGGGCCATCAGCACTCATCTGCAGATACTCACACAGAGATGCACACATACACCAATACTTAGAGATCGAATTCATCTTTTTAAATACCATGAAGGCTTGAAATGCTGGCTTAAGAAAGAAGCAAGAAGAATGTCAGACACATCTTAGAAGGGAAAGAGGGAGGACAGGACTGATATCTTTCTGTCCCTCTCCAACTCTACAGCAGACACGTTTGGATTAAACTTTGGAAAAACTTAATAAAAATGAACTCGACTACCAAATGTATACTGACAGTGTTTGGTGGGATAAGTTTAGAGCAATAAATAAACTTCTCCTTGAACTACACCTGCCGATTTATTGATATAGCAGGAATGTAACATCCTTACATAATTAATATAAATAAACCTAGGAATAAGAGTGCTTGTTTCTGACCAGTTAGAATGATAATCAAATCTCTTTTTAATTATGCTCTAGAAAAATAATTCCATCTTTTCAAAAATCACCTGAGTCTTGGAAATCAAAGCATAGTTTGTAATCCTCGTCCTAAAATGTTACTCAAGTAACACACACAAGTCAGCTCAGAGATCTACTGGAGATTTACTGACAGTTACATTTGCTTAATATTTAAGTTAGCTTTTATAGGCTTGAAATAAATTGAGATCTGTTTCTAAACAAAACACCTAAAAAATAAATCCTGATGTAACTAGTTGTGTTTCTGAAAGAATATGCATTTTGTCTATTATTGGTAGCATTCAGAGTCCTGCAATTCTATACCAGAAATAGTCACATACATGTGCCCTTGCTAGTTGATTTTAAGATGTGTGCACTGACAACTTACAGCATCTTGTATATATCTATCAATTTTTCGATGAGAAGAATGTGCAACATTTTGTAATAAGGTTTGTGTAATTTGCCACATCAAATCTACTCTGCACCACAAAAGCTCTACATAATCCCTTTGAACAAAATGTTTCATAGATGAACAGTGCTCTCCTGTGATCAAACAAAGGAACTACTTGCATCATAAAATAAGCGATTACTATCTTTTATTACCCAAGTTTCTCCTTTAAGTTTTATATGGTTTTAGCGGTATTATCTTCCCATTTCTGTAATACCAACCGTAGCTCAAAAGAGGGTTTGATTTTTCCTTACTAATATAAACCTTTTCCTGTATTGATTTTCTTCACAGAGCTGTGATTATACATATAACATGCTACCTTTGTCAGAGTCAAAAATAGTTAATAAAGATATAAACTCCTCCAATCACATAAAACTGGTATATCAAAAAAGGCTAAATTTTAGTATATAACCCAAAATGTTTATTCAAAATCACAGACTTAATTTCCATAGCTTCCTTAGTTCTGCCTTTGTAAAAGGATAGGAAGCTTAATATCACAGTTACACAAAAAACTTCCATATATTTTTCCTATTTTAAATATCTGTTACTTAAAAACATAAAATAGTGTTTATGCCTTAAAAGAAAGAAAGGGAAAGAAGCAGTATTTCTACTAAGAAATAGAGGTTTGGGTTTCCACCAAACAGTGTTCTATTATTCATGAAAGTGTTCCAAGCTTCTATAAGCCACCATAATTTGCACTAACAACACATTCTCTCCCAGTTTATGTCATTTTGGTGCTGAAGGAGGGCAGCAAGGAAACTTGTTCCCATGTGAGCGCTGATCCAGAACACACTGCAGGCAGCCCTGTCACGGAAGCCTTCTTTGGGGAGAGTAAGCTGAGTTGTTACACAACCAGACTGACATCTAGATTAATGTCTTACAGAAAAGACTAGGTGTGCGCCTTTCTACAAATGGTAGGCATAAATTGATCACATAAATCAAGAACCAGGACTGCTGAAAACTCTTCTATCATAGTTAAGCCTGTTCTTATTATATAGTTGCCTTACACATGCACTCATATATATGCATACAGCACGTACTAAAAAGATCCACTATTGTGTTTAAATATCCACTATGAAAGAACTAGCAAACACCACACACACACACACACACACAAGCTGTGGCAGCTTTTGGGCTCTTCTTACTTCAGAAAGCCATTTTTTCTCCGTGATTTTTATGGAAATTACTTACAGAATCAGTTACCTACCTCACTGGAATGTTCCCCTCTCAAAACACAACTTTTTCTATGACCCGCTGAACCATCAAACCATGCAGAAGTACAGAGTCCCAGTAAGTACCCTTATATGCCCTAGCTTCCTTTGTACCTATGTATAGTGTGGCAGGATTATGAGCAACATGTCCAGAAAGGAAAAGTGGCTGGACACTCATCAGCTGGGGGACATAACTATCAGACATAAAAATGGTTGATACTCTTATGAGCAGTGAAACAAGTGATTGATTCCCTGAGAAAACACATCAGACTCTGTAAAAATCACAAATCTCAGAGACACATTAAAGAGCTAGACTTATGTACCTGATAGTACATCATGTTGTTGGAACGAAAAGAACAACCATATCTGAGAAACAACAGACACGCGAATGTTCAACAGCAAATCAATGCTTTATCGAAACTTGTTGCTACTTAAGGTTTACAGGGAGTCAAAGTCTGTCTACAGTTTTCTGGAGATGAAAATAGAGATGGTGAGACCTCAAATATTAATAACTATGCTGGCCATGGTGTTACATGGTAGGAACTGTCATGAGTCATTTTCTGACACTAACAGCTTTTTATTTTTCTTCTAAGAAATAGAAACAATCCCAAAACTTAGCTCAGAAAAGTTATTGCCACAAATTCAGAAGTAAAACTGAGACAAACTATGGGAATGAAAAAGTCTTAAGTGTTAGTCAGACAGCATGAGGCCCAAGGAAGACAGCTAGCTAAGTTAGGGGGAGCATAGGGCCAAAGACAAGAGAATAGAAAAAAGCAAGTGCTCTAAAATATGTTCAAGTAAAAGGACAAAGAAAATCTGGGTCCCATTCAAACCATTATTGCAGCAGCCCTTAGTGCCAGTGAATATTTCTGAGTTCTAGTCTGCATTATGACTTCCTGTCACTATCCCATGTTACAATTGCCGAATAGAAATCAAAATCCCTGACTAAACTATCGGACATTGTATAAATAGAATGAGTTAAAGTTTGACTTAACTATGCTAAGTTTTTCCTGGTTATTAAACCCTCTTCCTCTTTCTTGTCTTAGACAAGCCTTAACAAATAATTCCCCAAAGGAATGATTATCACAATCCTATGATCAAATTGCAGGTTCCATTTTTTTAAGAAATGATTTCCTATTATCACATGCAAATATTTATCTAAAAATAACTATTTGTTCCTGAAACTTATGTTACTCTAAACATTCCCAACATTTATTCTTGGTTTAGGACTCAGGTCACCCTCAGGTGGATAAATTGATCTAGAAAAGCTGTAAGAAACTGTGGGGGACTGCTTGACCTGCTTGAGGCATTAGCCTGGGTCATTCTCATGTGTGAATAAAGAGGAGTTTTTCCTGTTTATCAGATTTCATGGCTGACTCTTCACTAGTTGGAGTTTCTGTAACATCATGACTTTCTCATAGTTGCTTCAACGAAACAAATGAGACTGCTGTGTTTGGAATCAAAGAATATTATGGCTGGAAAATCCAACTCTTTACTGTATATTTGAGTGCTCAGCTTGTTGACTTATTTTTCCCATATGGTTCTATGGCAGACATATTTCTCCTTCAGCACCTACATGGCATCTTCCCAACTCTTCACACTTTTCTCCTCTATCTCTGCTTAGAATTCCCATCTTGCTCTATTCTGCCCTGTCATAGGCCAAAGAAGCTTCCTTATTAGCAAATGGTAATAAAACATATTCACAGCATACAGAGGGAAATCCAACATCACCTCCCCTTTTCTGTCTAAATAAAAAGGAAGGTTTCAACTTTAACATAATAAACTTAATACATATAAGAAAACAGGTATTGAGCAAGAATTACAGTTACAATATTTATATCTATTTTATCTTTTATCATAACTAAGGAAAACTATAATTATAACTATTTATTCTTCAACCCTATCAAAGACTCCAGAAGGATATAATATTACCTGAGTAAACAAGAAGTGCATTTTAAGCAACTTCAAAATCTCTAGAATTGGCAGAGACATCTTACTTCCCAGACAGCCACCCAAAGTTCTTCTGTATTATTGTGGCATCTATCTTCAGCCTACAGGCCCATAATATCTGGCAGACATTATCATCAAGCAGGGGATTTGAAAATATGTTCTGCCTTGTAATGGAAAAGTTCATCAATTGCTTGCTTCTGTATATTGCAGAACATCTGGCAGTTTCTTCTGTGAAACAGGAACCCTGAAGAACCATCTCATCTTTTTGAAAGTTTAGCAGTCACGTTTCTGTGGGTCCTGTTTGTCCAGTTCATACAACATACCATTACACAGTCCAGGCAAAAGCAGTTTCTTGCCCAAAAAACTCCATAAGGAGCCTCTTTGATGCCCATCATCCTCTTAAAGTAGATTGGTGCTACCAGAGCAGGTGTGTCTCAATTTTGAGAAAAGTCTAAGTTCTTAAAACTTTTAAGTGCCATATTCTGTAAGTCTTTGGAAGATTTGAAGAATACATATCCATCTGAAATATATTTCAGTACACTTAGGAAGCCTAACTAACATTACAAGCTTGACTGTTATAGATGACTCTCTATTAACCTGTATTTTTTAATTATACATTACATTTTAACTGAGTTGCACAAACACAATACCTTACTTAATCAAAAGTAGAAGTATACATATTACAAAATTTATCTTAAATTTGTATCAATAAACCAAGATCCATACCAATGCAAAATATCCATCTCTATAGCATATCCCCACTTAAATGAAAACAAACATTTATAAACAATATTTGGGAATTTAGGCATACTTCTCTCAAAACTGATTCTGCTTTTTGTTGGGTGAAGTAGTTTTGGGGGAATTCACAGAGACCTTCCAAGAGATCTTGGTCCATCAAACCACATTAGTCTGGAAGGAATTCACAGGTTCTCTTCCTATATGGAAACAAAAGTAGAATGTCTTTCTCCTTTGGCCGCTGTATGGCACCTCCTTGACTCCACCTACTTTCCCCCTCTATCACTGTTTAGAATTTCCACCTTGCTCTTTTCTGCCCTGTCATAGACCCAAAGCAGCTTGTTATTCAATGACAATAAAACATATTCACAGCTCCCAGAGGGAACCCCACATCAGGTGGGGAAATGAATTGCAAGAGAATTAGAACTGAATCTGTTTAATTTATTTATTTTTAAGGTTTGTTTGTTATGTCCACATACATGTGAAAACCCACAGTGTGTTGAGAGATGGCAACACGTGAAATAAAAGGGCCTAAATTGCCTGGAGCTAGATTTCTAAGAAGCTGTATGTCATGTGGTATGGATTCTCAGAACCAAAATGTAGTTCTCTAGAAGAAGAAGACGTTCTATTCATTGTTGAGCATTCTCTCCAGTCATCAATGTCTAAATGTATTTGAGTTTGTTTATATACCTATAAAGTAGAAATGACAATTCCTATCACTTAAGATATTTTTAGGTATTCAAGTAATTTCTTCATTAGCTACTACACGAAAATTCATTTTTTATGTAAGATCTAAACTAGTCAATGATCAGGTGATAGAAAAGGGAAAGAAGGAAAAGAATCAATGAATGGAGTAACAAAGGAATGGAGGCAGGAACGAAGGAAGGAACAAAGGGAGGGAAAAGAAAAAAGGGAAGGAAGGAGAGGGCAAACAAATTGCTTCCTTGTTTTCTATGTTATACATTTTTATGTATTAGATTTATGTCAAAAAATTACCTGCTTGAAACATTAATATACTTTCTGAATTAAGAAGACTAGACACAGCAGCATTCTGGTCAGCCACTGATTTAAATCATTGCTTTATATTAAAGTCAACAGTGGTATGAAAGTACGGTGTATTTTGTCTCAATTGAGGTTAAATCAGGCTCCTGTAGTTGCTAAACTAAGAACGTCTGACAAAAAGATAAAAGTAATGGGTTGTAATTAACATGAATTTGCAAAATAATTGCCTCTCTGTGTCACATTTCCTCCCTTGAAGAGCTCTTGTTGACAAATTAATTTTTGAATCTATATTACAAAAAATTCATTCTGATTGTTAGCCTTCTTCCAGAAGGGAATAGGACAGAGACAGAACTTATATTAGAATATGATTTTCTAAAACTGCAACTCTTTCCAGACACATCTGTGCAGCCTAATTAGCAGACACTTCTAGACTGACAGAAGCACCATGGAAAGAACTGAGGAAAAGACATAAGAAAGAGTTTGTGAGTGCTGCATGTAATTGTCCTGGAATGCTTATCTAAAAGTCTAAATGTATTTGAGTTTGTTTATATACCTATGAAGCCTTGCTCACGTATCACAGTCTGTACATATCCAAGTGCAAAGGAGTGAAAACTGACCTACCTAGTATAATGTCAAAATGGACTTAAATTTTCAATGCAAGAGCTAAAACAATTAATGAAAAGGAAAGAAAATATAACAGAAACATTTTAGGGTAATGGAATGGATATGGTTTTGAAAGCAAATACATCTAATGCACAGGAAGCAAAAGAAAATACAGAAAAATGGGAATTTATCAAATTACCTCAGCATAGCAATTATAGTCACTTGAAGAAAGATAGCCTATAGAACATTGAGTACTTTTTCAGACAAGGGACTAATATACATGATATGAATGTATAATGCATGCATAATAATAATTCAGCATAAAAACAAATGATTCTATTAAAATGAGCAGATAAACATTTCTCAAAGAAAAATATATATACAGACAACAGGCAAATTTAAACTTCTCAGAATAACTAGTTACCGGAAATATGCTAGATATAAATACTGTAATCTTATTCTACCATGAAAAATACAATGTTACCATTTGACCAACATAGACGGAGCAGAAGTCGTTGTATAGACGTCATATAGTCTTTCTCAATTTGTTCTGCACTCACCAGTGGCCTAAAGAGCCACTATGTCCCAGTGCTAACATTGTTTCTTATCCTTTTAACCATCATAAAGAAGGCATGCACTGTCACGCCATCTGATAGTTCATATTTTACAAGATACATTATATGCAATTTATTTCAACAACCTCTTACCTGTCTCTCTTTTCTCCAAAGCAACCAATGAAAAACATAAATATCTACTGAAGTAAGCAGGTGGAATTAATTTAGTAAAATATATTCATACTAGACTAGCATCTACCCAATTAATGCATGTTTGATCCCTTTTTTGAGCATTAACATAGCAATATGCACAAATATATAAATGTGCATATATTATTTCTCTTTAAAACAAGTTTCTCAAATTGTCACAAAAATTAACCACATTGCCATCAACAGAATTAACAAATTAAGAATATCTTGACTTTCGCACATTAAGAAATTAAAACACAGGAAGGTTTAGTGGATAAAAAGACATATGAATCTGGTTTGCTTTTATTGGCAAAATTATTATTACTTTCTTTATACTTTACATGTTCCTGCTGGTTTAAATTTCCTTTCATTATTTTGTACTGTGGCTTCCTTGCCTACAAGGTTTCCTGACATAGTGCTATAGAGAAACAATACAATTCTCTTTCGCACTTTTCTTCTGCTGTAGTCAAGGAGACAAACAGGATATTTCCTTTCAGACAGTTGCTAAATTTATATTTATGTCTTTCAGTATTTTGTCTCTTGGCTACCAAGATGCACACTGTTCATGTGCTTCTGCACTCTCTGAGTAGAATCTGATGTCATTCCCGGCAGGTGCTTTGAGAAGGTTCCAGGCTGTTGGATTCTGGCACCGACGGGTTTGGAGGAAGTGAAGCAGATCTTTCATAAGATGAGATTGTTGAAAGGTGCTTTATACACTTCACAATAACCATGAAGCTACTCTGTTGCACATCCTCCTTAGGAACGGTGTCTCCAGAGTTCTTTTACCTGCAAGAGAGTCTCTTGCTGGACTTTTCTAACCTCAAGAGAATGCTAAAACCCCCAAATGCAGTAATTACTGCAGCTTGACAGCAATCCTAGCAAGTCAGCCATCAAATCACACAGCCATGCATTGTAAAGACCAAACGTTTTTTGAGAGGAGAATCAAGGATCTTTCTAGTTAGATCACATGTTCAATGTATTTTTACTCTTTTGTGTTATCAAATACATTGTACTCACGTATTTTAGATTTAATGTGAATTATGTAATTTTCCTTCTTTTTGTTTTCAAGCCAATTAAAGGTAGTGTTTTATAGCGATTCTTTCAAGAAAAAAATATTAAAAGTATGACTTGTAATTATAGCTTTAATGGACTTCTTCATCATTTGGATAATCAAACAACACTTATTCAAGAATAAGGACCAAACTGATACCTGTTAAATATAACCAAGTTTTCACTGAGCATTTTATAGCACAAGCTACAACTATTTACCTTACAGTACTAAAGGGGAGACAGTAGCTACAAAGTTCTTTAATATTCTTATAATATTTTTCAAACAACTTAATCATTGTTTATAATATTTTTTGTTGGTGTTGTTTGGGTTTGGTGATATAAATTGTTCCTTTTTCAAAAGATTGACCTTGCTTAGTTTCCTCAATTTTAAGTGGTAGGGGAATGAGAAGAGTGTATTCTACTCCTTAACTTTCCTCTCATGAATGGATTTAGAAATTTTAGCATCTAATTGCTACTCATTTTAGAACTATCTAAAGTTTGTTTTAAAACTTTAAGTACTTTCATCAAAATAGAGAGAGTATAGATGTAATCTATCTGGAAAGATGTTAGACAAATTTGTGTAAAAGGTCTATAAATTAGGGTCCCTAATTTTCTCAATTCATGACTCATCACTAGATGGAGTCATGAGGCCAGGATCCCAAAGCATTGATCGTTCATGTCATAAAGTACTAAACTACTCCATGGATCATTTGAACAATATATAAAATTGACCAGAACCTATAGCATCCTAACAAGCATGTGGATCACCAAGATCTGGGAAAAAGGCCCGTGAAGACAAGATGGCACCCTTAGAACTATAAACACCACCTCCTGAGATACATACTATCATAACAGTACTGTACTCCAGATTTATAAATCAATTGATAATTTCATTGAATCCTTGTCATAAATCACATTTATGGTGTTTTCATTTTTTTAAACTGAGTCTCTCTTGCCTCTCTACAATTAGCACTATCCGTTATAGTCTGAGTTCCAAGAAACTGCTAGTCTTTTTCTATTCTCTAAGCTTCCGTTTGTGACATAAACAAAATCATACAATATGGAGTCTTTTGTTTGCGGTAACTCACTTAGCATAATATTACATATGTTCAGTCATGATGCTGATTATAAGTCTTCCTTTTTCATTGCTAAATTTTCTATCTTTATTGCAGTTGCAGGACATTAAAGTCAGTTCCACTTTTTGACAGTTAGATTTAATGTTATGAACATGCATTTTAAAACTTTGTGTACGTATGTTTTCGATTCCATTGTTTTCATACTTCTTAAAGTGTTTTAGTAGCTTCCAATCAGAGTAGCAGTTTATGACAAGTCCCATTTTCCATAATCTTTTCCTATCCCCTTCTAACTGCTTTCGCCATGGATTAAGATAGCATTGATTGATGACTGAAGTAACAATATACTAGTCAAGCATCTCTATCTGTCATTTTTATTTAACTGGAAATTCACTTTTAATGGAAAAGAGTGATTCTCCTCCTCCAACACAAGATTCCAAGAAAGAGGTGACTCTGTCTTTCACTACCACTGAGTACCTCTCATTCTCTTTTGTGATAGTTGAAAGTCATTTGACCACATATTTTAACAATCGTCTCTATTTACAGTCCTTTAGAATAATAAATGTCTTATTTTTTTATCTTTTGAGGCATTAGGTTAATAAAACACTGTGAAAAAAAGAAGAGCAATTTGAAGAAAAACATCAGTGAATCATGATCAATCGCATCTGTTTACCTATAGGCAGACTAATTGGACTCAGGAGTTATCAGTACCAAAACAATTAGAGGAGATGTAATTGAGAAGGAAGCAGAATGGGGCACACAAGGACAAGTTGGAGGTCAGTAAAAATAGACAGACATAATGAAAATACATTTTATAAGTGTATAAAATTTTCAAAAAAATAAAATAAATATTAAAAAAAACTTTGCTTGTTTTGAACCTGTGTGGGCCCAGTACATGCCGTCACAGTCACTGTGAGTTCACACATGTATCAGGTTGCTGTGTCTGGAAGAAATTGTCTCCCTGGAGTCATGCAGCACCGCCAATGCTGACAATCTTTCCATCTCTTCTTCTGCATGTATTGTTGAGCCTAGAGATGAGGAATGTGATTTAGACACCCTGTTTAAGACAAGACAAAGCCCCATCTCTGAGAAAGGAAGATAGACATAAATGTCCACCCCTAAACAAAATTTATTCACAATTATTTGCTCCTGGGAAAGGAAAAAAATCAGTTTTGTTAAAATGGAGAGACAAGGGGTATATCCACCATACTTCAGAAGAAAACTTCACACTGAGTAGTAGCTAACCAACACAATAAAGACCAGAAGTTTATGGAGGAACTGTTTCATTTTGTTTGTATATTTTTGTCACATTGATTTTTTTTGTCTGTTGTTTTATTGGAGGAGGGAATTTTGTTTTGTTTTTGTGTTTAGAGAAAGAGAGAAATAACATGAAGTTATATGAGTAGGGAGGTGGATAGAATCTCAGAAAAGTTGGGGAAGAGAAAAAAATATAAAAACATAAAAAATATAAACAAAATAAAGCAACAAAAACACTGTTATCAGACCTATAGGATCAGAGGCCAAGGGCAAAGGAACAAAATATCTAAACAAACAATGAAAATAGGTGCAAATCGCAAGGTTAAGGAAGTGTATTTCACTGCTTTTAGACTTTCTAGGCACTTTTTAATTAAAACAATGTGCAAATCTCAGTTTTTAAAGTTTATAAAACTCAATTTATTCTTCTAGTTATCCTGCCTTTCATGCCAGAGGGGACAGCAGCTATCAGATGACTACATGTGTAGCCGAGGCAGATGGCTTAAATCATGTTGATACTAATAAAAATTAGGATAGCGAATTCATTATGGTACTTAAGTAAATTGCAAATATTTTAATTATATGGAGAAAGTATGATTTTCTTAACTTTTCATAATACAGAAATATTTATCTTAAACACAATTCAGTCTTCATTTGATAAGCAGAAATCAAGAGCAGTTCAGTGTGGCAAACATGTCTGCACCTATGCTTTTCTGATGAAGCCATCATAGTCAATTTACAACATTTACCGTACCATAGCTGGCAGGACTGTATATAAAATAAATTGTTTTTCAATGACTGATGTAAAAATAATTGAGATCTTCAATGTTCCTTCTGGGATATGGTTATAATTTTATCAGCATATTAAACAAAAACCACACTTCATAGACTTGTTATCTATAAATAATAACATCTATTAAATATTTAATTCCTTTGATTACTGCTGCTGTGTCTTCTTCAAATTCTCCACCTGGGATGGTGTGGAAAGTACCAAAAGTAATCTTAACTATGTATAAAAAGTAAATTTATACTGCAGATAGACCATTAATGCATACCAATACTGTACATGTATTAGCTATTTCTGTTACAATGACATTTTCATACTTAAGTAGAAGTCTAGATCAATAGCTCATGAAAGATAGAAAAAGGCCATTTAAAAAAATTAACAGGCACGTGTTGGGTGAAAAGAACTCAGAGATAAAATCAATCTGCCCAGATTTTATGCCAGTTTAGACATTTAAATTGTATACCTATAGCAACTGTTGCCAACCAACCCCCTCTTAGGGAGTGGCTGGTAAAATTACCTAGAAATGAGTTGGGTATTACGTTATTCCCAATGGTCTCGTCAGCTAATTATCCATACAAACTAATGTTTTTGTTGTTGTTATTGTAGGTTTTTTTTTTAATTGAAACAAGTAAAAGATGATGGTGTAAGGATGAGGAGCATAATGAAGGGAGAGGAAGACATAAAAATTGTCTAAGTGTGTTTATTGAATACCCAAGCTTAAGAAAAGCTGTGGTGAATATTTTGGCAGCAGTGAATGGAGATCAGACAATGCAGTAACAATTAATATAAAATTAAATCTACAAATTGCAGAACATTTTCAAAACATATGGAAGACCTATATCCCAACCTTGTAATACAATCTCATGGCACTCAAGTTGATCATGGTATTAATATTCATAACATATCACCCTTCCCCAGGATGTGTAATTGAATGGATACTGTGTAGGCTTGCATTTTTCAGGGTGTTCGCACTTATCAGGCTGCTCCAGCTTTACTCCTTGGAGGTAAGTATAATAAACTATTCAGTGTGAAGGAATGAAAAGCAAGGGTTTGTTTATTTCTATTCTATAGGATAGCAGCTACCATGTAAGATGGAATCTACACATATCTTCACAAAAGATTCAGAACAGCAGAACTGTAGGCTGCTCCTTACCACTTCCAAAATACTGTTTTAGAATAACCTGCTTAAAGAAGTGCAATGAAGCATTAAGGTTACATAGGAATTTTGGCTTAACATTTATTTAGAGTGTATGTCTGTTGGTTCTTTTACAGGACAAAAGAAAATGTAAAGGCAAGCTTCGGAATTGGGAACAAAGAAAACTGATTGCATGTAAGACAAATCCTTTTAAAATTAAATTAAAATGTATTTTACAAACAAAAATTATGAATGAAGTACAATCTGTTATTTAACGGACTGAAAATACTACAAAAGTTTTTGTAAGAATCATTAGTCACAATAAAAAAATTATAGTCATTACTAGTAGTTGTATTTAATGGTGAAATCCTTAAGAAAAAAATCTGATAGTTACAGAAATGTTCAATTTATGATCAAATTTCTTCAATCCTATATTTTTTCATACAGACACATTTCTATATAAAATCATAGTCCATGGCACTGGAAAAGATTAGACATTACCTACAGTGCAAACATATGTAATCAAAAAGAAGATTAAAATGTCCAGAAATCTCTTCATGTATTTCTTAA
Organism: Microtus ochrogaster; assembly: GCF_000317375.1. Taxonomy (NCBI): domain Eukaryota; kingdom Metazoa; phylum Chordata; class Mammalia; order Rodentia; family Cricetidae; genus Microtus; species Microtus ochrogaster. Next base: position 679,385 of record NW_004949117.1, read on the forward strand.
ATAGAGCTATGAAATATATAGTTCAGTAGGAACAAAATGTTATTGACACACCAGAAGGGTGAGACACCATACAAAGGATTTTACAAAGTGCATTTGGTAAATTCTCTTTAAAAATATATTCTAGATTTGGAAACAAAATGAAATTTCATTTCATGAAGGTTTAGGAGACAAACATCCATCCTTATAAACATGATATATCTTAAAACTTTGATTCAAAAAGGATAAACATAAAACATACGTATACGTATTAATAAAATTAATTTCTGGACCATAATAATATTTGGAAAAATCAGTGGAAGATATATTTTAACGCATGTACTTCTGTTCCTTTTATATACATAAACTGAATATCTCTGTTTAGCAGTTCTTTTTATCGATGTAAAAAATACTTCCATCTCTTAAATATTTATCAACATGTTATGCAATTAGAATAAATATCAGTATCTTATTTAAAAAGTTGAACATTCAAATTGATGAATTAGTATAACGAATATTTGTGGGAGTACATTACATATTAGTTTACATTTTTATAATAATCTTGGTAAAATAATTCTACTTTGAAATTAATAAACAAAAATATGGGCCATCCACTCCAACACAAGCAGACTACAAATGAACACATTTATAAAACAAAAATATTTCTCCCTGTCCTCAATGTCTTCAATTTCCAGTAGCCCCTCAGTTAGGAATGGCATTTTGTGAGGCCATTCCATTCCAAATAAGATTTTGACAATATTAATTTTGTGAAAATTATGTGGAGATTATGTATGTTGAACCATTCCTGGGGTGAAGACAACTTAGCCATTTTGGATGATATTTTTGATGTTTGAAATTATTTTATTGATAATTTTTGCTTCTGTGCTCAAAAGGGGAGATGTCTCTAATTGTTTTTTTTTTCTTTGTTTATTTTATGTATTGCTTAGGTATCAGGATAAATATGGACTCATAAAAGAATTGAGAAATGTTCCTTCTGTTTCTATTTTGTGCGATGATTTAATTAAAGATTTAATGATGTTAATTCCTCACTGACAAACTGGTAAAAACTACTTTTCCATTGGATTGAATAGAGAGCCCTAAGACCCTGACAATCATGTACGTACTAATGTCCAGGTTACTACCTCATATCTAATTTCTGCTTAAATCCTCCTTTTCAACATTCAGAGTTTCTCATGATTTTCCTATTATTGCACTGCATTTTGGCCTTCATGATTTACGTCATATAGGTTTTCTGCCTGGAATGTCTCTTTTCACCATTCCTAATTCTTTACACCAGATAAAAAGCATTTTTCTTCCAAAGATAATTTTCTCATTGAAATCTTTCTCATCCAACTGCCATGATCAAATTCATCACACATGAGTCAATCTCTACAAACTTTTAGCATATCATAACTAGTTTGTGAGGTGATCTTTCCATGCCATATACTATTATCTCTTTGGAACAGAGACAGTAATGAATTTATTTTTATATAATTATTAGCTTTATAATATCTGGCACTTGATAGTAACTAATAGAAGAACTACTGATTAATGGACCTGTTGATTAAAAAGGATACTTACAGATAAAAAATGTTTAGAGTTCATAGCACAGTGGGATAATGACAGGCTACAATATGAAAACCTAGAAAGATTTGGAAGGTTACAAATATTTTTTAAAAAGTAGATGGAAATGCTAATAATTCTAATTTTATTACTGTGTAATATAATTATATGTTTAAATATTACACAGTACCCCTAAATGTGTGTACCTAGTAATAAAAACAGAAAAAGAAAGGTAAATTATATCTGACCTACAAAAGAAGGCCATTTTTTTTTCTGAAGTTCTCTGGAAAAATACAATACAAAATAATAGACACTTGAAAGCAGAAGCAATTGCTCTGAAATTTCTACTTCAGGCTTTACTTCTGGACAGAGAAATCAGCACATTGCTAAATACAATCTGCAAGTCAGACATCAGAAGCCTCTGCCATGGAGACCATCCAAAGACATTACTCATGAGGAAACACTAGTGATGAACTTGGAAAAACCCTGAAAACATTTCTAGGCACCTGAATACAACTCGATGCATACTTGATATTTCTTTAGTTCAGTTCCTCCTAAAAAAAGGGTGAACAGGCATTTTGGCAGTGTTTATATAAGGAGACATTCCAGAATGATAAAGAATAGATATGTTTTTTGGTTTATATAGAATGCAGGGTTACAAGAACAACACCCCCGCCTTTTCTGCACTTATAAAACTTTCTCCAAATAAAATCACATATTCAGATACAAAGCAAGTCAAAATAACACAAGAAAATTGAAATAATGATCTGAATTTTATCAAAATGCCAAGGATTAAAGCTGGATATCAACAAAAGAAACAACAGAGAGCTTGCAAACTCCTGGAAACTGAACAGCTCTCTACTGAATGAAACATGTGTCAAGACAGAAACAAAGAAATTAAAGACTTTCAGGATTCAAAGAAAATGAGGACATAGCATAACCAAATATAAAGAACACGATGACAGTAGTACTAGGAGGCAAGGTAATAGCACTAAGTGCCTCCATGAAAACACTGAGATCTCTTCCTAGCAACTTAACAGCACATCTGCTTCTCAAGAACAAAAAGAAATAATCAGACCTGAGAAGAGATGGAAAGAAACAATCAAAATGGGGGCTAAAATGAATAAAATAGGGGAAAGACAGCAATGCAAAGAATGAAATAAACAGTTGGGGTTTTTTTCTTTTTTCTTTTTTGGAGAAAATCAACAAGATAGACAAACCCTTAACCAAACTAACTTAAAAGCAAAGATAAAATATCAAATTTAACAAAATCAGAAATGAAAGGGGAATATGACAGCAGAAACACAGTAAATTGTGAGTGTTGGGGGGCCAACCTCGGCAAAAATACCTTTCTTCCAGAGGAGACACGGGAATAGAAATATAGTACAGAATATGAAGACACGAAAGAAAATAATAAATACAGAGGCATATAAGGATAATATCAGGAAAGAATTTCAGTGAGTATTAAAAAATCACCCATGCTTAATATCCAACTGGTTAATATACCCCTGACCCTAAAACGTAGTGTAAGACTTTAAGACAATCCTGAAGCCATTTTTGACAATTCTGAATCCTCTCAGCCTCTGTGCCAGAGTGCTTCCCCTCCTCCCCTGGGAACCAAGGACCTAACAGCTACACTCGCAGGTACTCAGTTCCTGAACAATTACCCATATACGTATGTTTTGGTTCGGTCCCCTGGGAAACGGGGTCAAAATGACCTCTTACCTCATCTTATCTGGCAACAGCTCTCCAGTCAATTATTGGTAATAGCCCTTTCGAATAAGCCATTCAGAATAGTCAAAGAACAACCCCCCCCTTGCTTCTGTGGCCCCTTTACGAGGTCCCCAGTTAGTTCCTGGGACAGCTGAGGATAGGGAACCTGAAATGATCCTATCCTATAGCCATACTGATGAATATTTTGCATATCACCATAGAACCTTCATCTGGCGATGGATGGAGATAGAGACAGAGACCCACACTGGAGCAGAATGTCTGGCATACTCTTTCATGAAATAGGAATTCTGATGCACCTTTAGACAAGTTCAGCAGTGGGTTTTACATGTCCAGTTCATACAACATACCTTCAGGCAATCCAGGCAAGAGCAGTTTCTAGCCTAAATTGCTAGCAAACTCCATAAGGAGACTCTTCAAAGCCCATCTTTCTCTTGAAGTAACTGGTGCTTCCAGGAACAGACATGTCTCATTGTTGAGAAAAGTCTAAGTTCTTAAAACATTTTAAATACCATATTCTGTAGGTCTTTGAGGCGTTGAAGATTATCTAACTAAAATATATCTCTGTGTCTCTAGGAAACCTAACCAACATGACTGCAAGTTTGACTATTAAAAATGACTAACCATTAATCTGCAACTTTAAATTATGCATTACATTTTAAATGAGCTACATAAACATTAATACCTTAAACAAGAGTAGAAATATACATATAAAAATTAACCTTAAGTTTGTATCAATAAACCAAAATCCATATCAATGTAAAGTACTCATCTCGATATCATCCTCTTGTCTCCTTTACTGCCTGCAGCATGCTAGGAAGTTGGCGCTGAGGTCATGAGAACAGGAGAGCTAGCTCTGCCCCTCACCAGCTGCAGCACACTGGAAAGTGGACCCTGGACCCTACCAGCTGCAGCACACTGGAAAGTGG
>NW_004949117.1:683683-685852 GCF_000317375.1 Microtus ochrogaster
ACCCTACCAGCGCAGCACACTGGAAAGTGGACCCTGTACCCTACCAGCGCAGCACACTGGAAAGTGGACCCTGTACCCTACCAGCGCAGCACACTAAAGCTCTGTTGTCAGGTGAGCCAGCTCTGATGTTCGGAAATATTATTTTCAGGTGTGTGACTTTTGTTTACGCTGCATTTGTTTAGCTCTGAAGCTATGTTGCTGTGTCTGTCTAAAACACCAATTGGTTTAATAAAGCACCGAAGAGTCAATAGTGAGGCAGGAGCAAGGATGGGTGGGGCTGGCAGGAGAGAGTGTAAATAGAAGGAGAAGTGAGGAAGAGGAGCAGCAAGAGAACAAGGAGAGGAGAGAGGAGGGTGTCAGGGGCCAGCCACCCAGCCAGTCACTGCAAAAGAAAGAAATAAAGGAAGAGAGAGAGAGAGAGAGAGAGAGAGAGAGAGAGAGAGAGAGAGAGAGAAACTGGACAGAAAGAAGCCAAACTAAGGCTAGGCATTCATAAATAAGAATAAGCCTCTGTGTGATTTATGTGGGATCTGGATGGTAGGCCCTTTACAAAACCAAATGAGTTAAACACCACACAACAACTTGACATTTGAATGTGGGGCTGAATTTCCATGTAGGACCTAAGAAAGCAGGAATAAAGATAGAATAAAAAAAAAGGAAGAAAGGAAGTAAGAGAGTAACGAACAAACAAAAGAACAAAAGAAAGAAAATAGGACACTGCTCCTGTAAGAGGAGCTACTGCTCAGCCAGTATAGCTAAATGGAAACTGGAAATAACAAGCTAAATAAAACAACTTTTGACAAAGCAAGTACCAGGTTCCACAGCTAGAAAAGTTGAGTGCAGTTCCTGGTCACATACCTCCAACCAGGGCCAAGCTTTGAGTTTGAGTTTCAAATCCTATCTGAAAGTGAACAGAGCCAGCTGCTAGAACATGCAAAGTATCCAGGTGTAGCTTAACAGTCTAAAGTGAAAAAGGCTAAAAGATACGCAGTAAGAAGCCCAGGCAGAAAAAAGTCTCTAAACAGGTTTCAGTGTGTTTTACAAGTATGTTTCTCTCTTAAGGAAGAGAGAAAATGGTTGTAGGCTGCCATAGAAAGAAATAAATTAAAAGTAATAAGTAAAGGCTTTAAAGAGACAGTAAGAATAATAATAAAAAGTCATGTAAAGATGGGAAACACACAGGAAATATTAATTGTGTATAGTATCATGTTGATTTTGAATTTTTTTGTTGATTGCTGAAAAGCAAAGGACAGCTGCTAAGAGACCTAGAATTGAAAAAGGGACTGTTGGAATAAAGTAGCCTAGATATTTTAGGAATGCTTTAACTTTGAAAAAAAAAAGTCAAAAAAATGTATTTGTCAAACTGAAATCAAAAATGCTTTAGAGAAAGAGTGTTGCTTTTGTTTACACAGGAAACCACAGGCTCTGGATTAGTTCCAGGATTATTTGAATCTAGTTGATCAGGGGAGGCCTCCAGAACTTCAGAGCTGATATCTATCAACAAAGGTTACAGCTGCTCTTTCCAGAGCTTGGCCACTATTTCCATTTTCTCTGTTACCTTTGCCCACATTCAGCAGGAAGATGTCTAGAGAACACATCGTCCACCTTCCCGAGAGAAAAGGGGGTGTGGGTGGTCTTTGGTTATTTTGTGAGTATAGATGTTTGTTTTATTTAGGGGGATATAGGAATATAGGGTAAAAAGACAACTATTAATCTCAGATATTTTGCATTGGCATGAAATTTGGTATATGGGTACAAATTCAAAGTCAACTTTGTTATACTGTATATAAGATTTTACTCTTGATAAATTAAATTTAATATAATTTTTGTTACATCACCACATATGTTTACTCTTCATTAAAGAATTTTGTATATTGATACTAATTTAAGGTTATTTTTTTATTGAAAAAAAGGAAAAACAAAGTTTCCGCCTCCTCCCAGCCTCCCATTTCCCTCCCCCTCCTCACACCCTTCTCCCCCTCCCCCCACTCCTCTCCCCCTCCCTCTCCAGTCCAAAGAAGAGTCAGGGTGCCCTGCCCTGTGGAAAGTCCAAGGTCCTCCCACCTCCGTCCATATCTAGGAAGGTAAACATCCAAACTGGCTAGGCTCCCACAAAGCCAGAACATTAAGTAGGATCAAAACCCCGTTCCATCGTCTTTGGCTTCTCAT
>NW_004949117.1:686817-705866 GCF_000317375.1 Microtus ochrogaster
GGGTAGGTTGATCCCGAATTTCCTGAGAAACCGAAACACTGATTTCCACAGTGGTTGCACAAGATTGCATTCCCACCAGCAATGGATGAGGGTACCCCTTCCTCTGTTACAACATATTTTATATATGTTTTTGTTCTTGTTTGAGATATTGTACCTATTCTGTTTATTTAAAATGTAAAGTATAATTCTAGTTTTTGAAAAGTATTATTATGAACTCTTTAGGATAATCAAGAAACACAAGTCAGTAATTAGTCATATATAACAATCAAATTTGTAGATATGCTAGGTATATTTTCCAGATCATATAGCATTATATTTTAGATAGACAGTCTTCAAATTCCTCAAAACCTATAGAATATGGCATTTTAAATGTTTTGCTAACTTAAAGTTTGTTATGACTATGAGATACATCTGTTCCTGGTAGCAACAATTTACTTCAGAGAAGATATGGGCATTTAGAAACTCCTTATGGAGTTTGATTTCACTGTGGCAAGATTAGCCACTGAGCAAAGAAACTGCTCTTGCCTTTGACTGATGACCATGTGCTGTGCAGACTGAACATGCAGGACCCACAAGAAAGTTACTGTTGTAAACTTTGTCAGTACAAAGCAGGATGGTCACCCAGGGTTCTTGCTTCACAGAAGAAACTGCCAGATATTCTGAAGGGCACTGAGAAAGTGACTGACACACTGTCAATACATGCAGGACAGTTTTCAAATTGCCTGCTCCATTGAAAATTCTTCCAGATACGATGTGCTTGTAGGCTGAAGATGGATGCCCCAATGTTACAAAGGAACTTTGAGTGATTATCCAGGCAGTCAGATGTCTCTGCCGTTTCTAGAGGTTTTAGAAGTTATTTGCAATGCACTTTTATTTGTTTAAATAATATTCTAAGCTAATGTTCTGCCATCTGTCTCTGGTGGGACTCCATGGCGTCTCCAAACTCTACCTTCCTTCTCCTAGCACTCAGTTTAGTTTCTCCCACCTAGCTAAGTTCTGCCCTGCTACAGGTCCAAAGAAGTTTCTTTATTCATTAATGGAAATCATACCATACAGAGGGAAATCCCACATCACTTATCAGAGAAACTACTTCCTGTACCAGATGAGAAAAGATGCAGATGCTTACAGTCAAACTACCAGAGAGTCTTTGGAGCACATCGCTCCAAATGGTTTGTCTCCATCAAATCTCTCCCCTCAGAGCTCAGAAAACCCATGGAAGATGAGACAGCTAGCAAGAGGAGACCCTACACAAAGCGGGTATCAGAGTTACTACTGTGAGGCACCAGAAAAAGACCCTCTGAATCAATTATCAACTGAGCAAAACTCATACTAACTCACAGAGACAGAAGCAGCAAGCACAGGGCTTACATTGATCTACGCCAGATCCTCTGCAAATATTTTATAGCTTCTAGTTTGGTTTAGTATTTTATGGGAGACTTGAGTGTGTGAATGGTTGGTTTTTTGATCCTGTTTTAGGGGTTCTTTTTCTTCTGTCATATTGCCTGTCCATTCTTGATGTGATAGTTCTATTTTATCTTATTATAGTTTATTTTTGCCATGTTTGGTTGTTATAGAAGAAGCATGTTCTTTTCTAATGAGAGATATAATGGGAATAGACCCAAATATGAGGCGATGTGGGAAGAAACTGGAAAGAGTAGATAGAGGCAGGGGAAACTGTAATCACAATAGAAGTATGAGAAAAGAATCTATTTTTGATAAGAGAAAAAATGAAAAAAAAGCAAAAAAACTTCTTTTCCCTACCACCCCCAACTGAGGCTGTCAATACCCCAAAAAAAGTTTCTTAGTTTCTGAACAAGAAAGAAGAATAGACAGAATCTGCACTCAATGTCAGGGTTGTTAGTGGTCCTCATTTCTTGGTTCTACTATATCAATTTCATTTTGTATGTGGGTATATATGATGCCATCAAGTAGGCCTAGGTAGGATTGTTCTTATGTAAGCAATAAAAGACTCATTGTACAGCTTTTACCAATAGTAATTGAATAATTCAGCATCTCATTTTTTTCTCTAGAATAAATAGCTTGGCTTTCCTATTCAGGTTTAACCCTACTTCACATATAAATTATATCTGCATAAGTAAATATTTGTTAGTATATGCTCTAACAATCTTCTAAGTAGAGGTAGTTCTCACAACCTTCAAAGTTTGTCATTTAGTAATAACCTATATTTTAATTGCTTATTAGAAGAATAGTCTTTTCCCCTTCTTGAACGGGTTTTAAAAAAACAGAGCTACCAAGTTAGCAAATTGACTTTACTACTTTATTTTCTTACTCCAGCATTTGTCTGCACAGATATATTTACTTGAAATTAATGAAAGTCATTTCACTATAATCCTTTAGAAATCAAATATGCATCAGGGCTAGAGAGATGCTCTGTCAATAAACCACTTGCTGTACAGGAATGAGGGCTTGAGTTTAGATACCCAGAGCCCAAGATAATAGATGCAGACACTGCAGTATGCCTGTGATTCCTGTACTGTGGAGGAAGAGACAGGAGGCTAATTATTGATTGTGGCCAGCCAGTCTAGCTAAGTAGGTGATCTCTGGGTTCAGTGAGAGAAACTGTCTCAAAAATTAAGATGGAGAACAACAGAGGAAGATCCCTAAGGGTGACCTCTGAGCCTACATGTCCATATGCATGTGTGTTTGTACTCTTCAAACACAAAGCACATACATATACAAAATAAAAAGAACATGTATAATCTCCCACACCATATTGTGGAATTATTTAAATTGTAGATACTTTTATGAAAAAAAAATAAAAGTAAACAAGAGAATGGTTGTGTCTCTTAGTCACAAATATTTTAATTCTATCTAACTGGAAATTTGGAGTTTCTTGTCTTTTTTATATATAAAGTTGCAAAATCTGTCATTTGTCAATACCAACATTATTATGCCATGTTCATTTGAAGGGTTAAAGACACAGATAGGTTTTATCAGAGTAATTTTGAAATTATGTAAGTATAGATTTTAAGGGGAAAATATTCCCTCAATAGTCAGCAATTAAAATGAAGAACACTTCTTAAGAATCCCACATTCTGTGACCACTGACAGCTAATCTGTAGGTATAAGCAACTGTGGAGTGTTCAAGCTTGCATAAGGCAATAATATATCCATACCCTAAAGGTTCAACTGTATTTAGGAAGAGGGAAGAGAAATATATAAAAGGCTAGGGGAGGGGGCTGGAGAGATGACATTGCGTGCTCTTCCAAAGGTCCTGAGTTCAATTTCCAGCAACCACATCGTGGCTCACAGCCATCTGTAATGGTGTTTGGTGCCCTCTTCTGGCCTGCAGGCATACACACAGACAGAATATTGTATACATACTATATAAATAAATAAATAAATATTCTTTTTTTTAAAAAAAGGCTAGGGGAGGTGAATAACTACTGCCAAACTGTTTTCTCGACACATCAGGGAAGATGCACGTGTGAGCATTCAGTGACTGAGACAGCTTGTGGAAGATCTGCAGAAGCACAGAGGTGACAGAAATGAAGGTAGGGAGGTGGTCATGAAGTCCCACCCTTAGCTGTGGAGCTATGGGCTACCAAGGAAAGAGGCTGATGATGTGTACCATGGTAGATCCATCATGGTCCAGGGCAGACTGTACACCCAAAAGTTCTTGGACAAAACAAGTTAGACTAATTTTTATTTATTTATTTATTTATTCATTCATTCATTCATTCATTCATTTATTTATTTATTTATTTATTTATTTATTAAAGATTTCTGTCTCTTCCCCGCCTCCGCCTCCCATTTCCCTCCCCGTCCCCCAATTAAGTCCTGCCCCCCTCAGCCCGAAAAGCAATCAGGGTTCCCTGTCCTGTGGGAAGTCCAAGGAACCCCCACCTCCATCCAGGTCTAGCAAGTTGAGCATCCAAACTGCCTAGGCTCCCACAAAGCCAGTGCGTGCAGTAGGATCAGAAACCCATTGCCATTGTTCTTGAGTTCTCAGTAGTCCTCATTGTCCGCTATGTTCAGCGAGTCCAGTTTTATCCCAGGCTTTTCCAGACCCAGGCCAGATGGCCTTGGTGAGTTCAGTAGAAATAGAACGTGAGTGTGGGTGGATATGAAGTGGGTGAAGATCTGGGAGTTATAAGCACAATTGAAAGTAGGAAATTCTCCAAAAACTCATAAAAATATTACTTAAAAAGACTGTTATATGTGGCCACATCAAATAAACATTGATAAAATTGTTGTGAGCTGTGAACCCCCCAGATCCTGAATTTCTGGTAAACAACTTCTAATGCTTGCAGCTGCTCTGAGCACGAGACCCTCAGAAGTTCCTAATGGCAGGGGAGTGGTTTCTGGTGGGTTTGGCTGAGGCGTGGCTATCAGTTAAGGATCCCTATATAAGTGGCTCTGGTACACAATAAAGAGGGCATTCCTGCACAAGGAAGACCTGTGTCTGTATCTCTCTCTGTGTGCGTCTTTGTGTGTTTCAATCTCCAGCCCCTTGCCCAGTTCATGAACTGTATAGTAGTGCATAGCGCACCGACAGGTGTGGTGCGCTACAAAAATAAAGATAGAAGTACAAAAAATCAAATTTTGCTAATATTTTATGGGTGGTAGATAGAAAAAAAAATCCTTATCTTTAAAAGCATACTTTGTAATTACAAAACTTGAGGTCATGATTCTGTTTATTCTGAAATTCCTCCCACATTTAGAGTAAGACTATAATAATCTTACAGCTGCCACATCAAAATTTGATGATTTAAATTTATTTTGGGTAATATTACTTTAATAAAATTTTTATACTAATTTACTTACATGCTTTATAAACTATGTATCAAACTTTTTTAAAATAATGGTAAGAGAAGGCTAGGTTATTGAGATGAAATTAGAATGAACAAAATCAAGTTTTAAAATATTTATAGACGTATAAAAATAGCATGCATTTCACATTGGCAGTGATACAGAACATTTTAAAACTGAGTTCCACTTTAAGTAATTAATTGTACTCGATTAACAAGAATGATGTTGGAAATTACCTTACATCGATCTATTTTTCTTGATATATTTGCAATTTGGTGCCCTTGGGGGTGAATGCTTTTTAAGATATTTCAGCTTTAATTATAGTTACTATAGTTGGAAATTTGCGAAAAACATTGATTTCCCAACAGATGGCATTATACAAAACTGATACTTTAGCTTGACCATCTGTGACCACCTTTTCCATTCTTGCCATCTATATTACAAAATTATTTAAAGTGTGACACAAATCTGATCAACTTATAGCCTTTCAATTTGATGGTCAAAAGTGTAACAAACCAAAATTAAAAAATATAACAGTGACTTTCCCCCAGTTTGAAAAGTCATTGGACAACACTTTATCTTCTTTCAGACAGATAACAAGTACGTCACAAGGCTAGAAATAAACACAGGTAACCGCAGTGAACTCTCCCCTTTGCTGAGAAAATCTCTGATTTCACTTTAATTAAAGCTGCTGAGTGTGGAAGAATGTGAAATAAAAGGAAGTCAGCGTTGGGTAGAGTACTGGATAATTCTCAGTGTATTGACAAAAGCACCAGAGAAGCAGGCATTTTGATGAGAAAAATTTAGCTTACTAAAACACTCAAAAATATACCATATGCAATAATCCTGCACCATTAGGTGAATTGATGAGATATCTTAATGGGTATTTTCCTCATCAATTTTTTAAATTATGCAAAATTGAGTGTCAGGCTTTTATATAATTTGTACAATTAGACACAAATCCTGCTCTTCATTACATGTATTTCCCTTTCATTTTGATATATGGCGCACATTTGAATAACTTGTCCTTTTCAAAACTCGGATGTATGTATTCATGTTAAACAGCAAAACTCGGATGTATGTATTCATGTTAAACAGCAAAACTGTAGGAACTTTTTTTGTTCCTTCTCTTTTTCCCACCTGAATTCCATCTACAGGAGCTACAGCTACAACATTCTTTTTCATGTCACAAGGCAAATCCACAATCTCTTTCTGACCTGACATTTCCAAACCCAACGAATCTATGCGGGACTACTCCAGAGCTTACAAATCCAGGGTTCCAGCTCTTGTTTCACTTTATTGGATAAATGGAGTGTTTCCATGATGAGAAATGGAATTTTCTTCCTAATTCTATCTTTTATATAAAATGCCTCTTGGTTCACTGAATGCAAACAAATAAAATATCATTGGGGAGAAAAATGTAATACAAATATAGTAAAGATAACTTATGAATACTCTTTGGCTGGCAGTACCTGTTGCATACAGAAAAAAAGTGTATTTCATATGTGTAATAACTTCCACTTTACTTGAGGGAACTTAAGAATATTCATACCATATATAATTCACTAGATGGCTAATGATTAATTACAAAATAAGGAAAAAACTACAGAATGAATTTAGCCATCACAAGTTAGTTATGTTATATTGAGCAATCACTCAGTCTTAATTTCACTCACTGTGATTTAAAAATGCAAAAATAAAATCAAATAATCTCTAAATTCTCTTTCTATATACTTCTAAGTTATCAGTTACTTATATAGTCAGGTATTATTAATGTTCGTTCATCTGTTGAGTGTAAGGTCTGATTATGATTTAGTATCTTCATTTCCTTTCTTACTGCAACACAGCCATCTCAAGATAAACTGGATTGAAAAAAGTCATCATAAACACTTTCTGAGATTAAAATTTAATTACAACATTTTGCTTTCCTTTCCTCCTCCATCCCTTCCAGATACTCATCCCCACTCTTCTTCAAATCATGTTCTTTTCTCTCACTAATTGTTATTGCACACACACACACACACACACACACACACACACACACGTGCACACACACATATTCTGAAATATGACCTGCTCAGTACATTTAACACTAATTCTGTGTAGGTTGTGATCATACATATTTCCAGGTTTGCAATGTTGTAATGAAAGGTTGTGTGTTTGGTTAACATAGTCAATTGATTATAAAACATATTAGGTTCACGTTATCATAATACTCTTTTTTTTTTGCCATGATAGATTCTAAGCTAACTTCTATAATTACAGACTTTAGTTTAGCAATACAATTTCAAAAATGCATATTTCCATAAAGAGTGATCTCTTCATTGACCTTAGTTTGTATTCACTTACTAAAAATGTTATTTGCAAATTAATTTTATTATATTAAGTCTTGTTTTGTGCACAATTCACCAAGCATATAGTGAGTATAAAATATTTGATATAAAGGCAAATGGGATGATGATGTGTGGCTTTGATTTTTGAACACTAAATGGATTTAGGTGAGAAAATGAGAAATAGATGCAAAGTAATAATAACAAAAGTAACAAAAAATATTGTCAGAAAAATCAGAGGCACAGACAAGAGTTACAAAGTAACTATGTGAACTCACATCTGTGAGATTGAACTACAATGAGCAAGATATCCATATATTAAACATAACTACAATCATTTAGAAGTGGTGTATTCTCTCATAAATATACAAGAAATATAAAACGCATATTTAAGATACTAAATAAATGGGGATGATACATAGCCCTCGTGTTTTTGTTGTATCTGTTTACATGTGTTGAAGATCATCATATCCTTTGTATAATTAAAACAGCCCAACTGTATGTTTTCCCAAGAATTTATAAATAATGTTCCCATTGTTTAGAGTACTTTATTATTAATCTTCCTATTTTCATATATATATATGTATATATATATCAAAATTTAAAAAATATTTTATTAGCCTTTTGATGCATTTCCCATTTGTTCAAAGATAGGAAGAATCATATTAAACTAAAAATATCCACACAGAAAAGGAAATACTCAGCCAAGAGAAGAGACACCCAACAGAATGACAGTGACTATTTGTGAATTATACATATCAAGGTTTAATATACATAAAATAAATACAATTCAATCAGTGGGAAACGGTGGTGTCCAATTGTAAGAGTCTAGGAAAAGGGGGGAGTGAGAAGAGTTAGATGGGCAGATTCTCGGGGTGTGGCGGAGTGGGGGATCATGGATAACAGTAAACCAGTGTGAATGTCAAAAAGGATTGTTTCACCATAGATAAAGAATAAATCTAGGAAGATGTAGATACACATACCTGGATTTGAATATTACATACTGAGTACCCATATCAAGTTTCTAATACCCCTCCATTATTGTGAACAATTGATATGAACTAAACTTTTTAAAATAAAAGATATCAGAGAATTTAGAATAGAAGAGATATAACTTAGTGTGAATTAAAGCAAAAGAATAACACTACAGATTTAAAATTAAAATCAGGGACTGGTGAAATGGATCAGCAAGTAGAGGAACCTGTTGCCAACACTGATGGCCTGAGTCTGATAATTGCTACCTGGAATCCACATGGTAAAAGAACAGAGCCAATTACCTTCAGGCATGTTCTGTTCTCCACATCTACTCTGTGGCCAACACACCTTCGCATGTATACACTCATACAAAATGCTAAAGGTGATTAAATATATAAATAATTGATTTTAAGTAAAAGTAAAATGTCTCTTCAGAAACTGGGTAAAATTCTATCTTATGAAATGCACATAATATATATTCATCAATTCTGCAAATTATCAGCTTTCATTTAGGTTAGAAAATGGACTGAAAGGTATCCACAGTTGAGATTAGTAAATTATATCTTATTGTTACTGGTTGACATTTAAATTTAAGGCACATCAAGGATTCCAAATGTAAAAATTAGAAGTTATTTACCATTTTTTAGTTTTCCAAGAATGAACGTTTTCATTGTCCATGATTTTTATGTTACCTTGGGGTCTTCAGAAAAATATTCATATATATCATTGTCTAGTTCATATATATTATTGTCTAGTCTTGAACACAGCCTGGTTTCTCTTTTTAATTGATTTTTATTGAGCTCTACGTTTTTCTCTGTTCCCTTCCCTGCCTTTCCCCATCCCTTCAACCCTCTTCCAAGGTCCCCATGCTCCCAATTTACTCAGGAGATTTTTTTTTTTTTACTTCCCAGGTAGATTAGATCTATGTATGTCTCTCTTAGGGTTCTCATTGTTGTCTAGGTTCTTTGGGATTGTTATTTGTGGGATGGTTTTCCTTGCTTTATGTTTAAACACCTATGAGTAGTACGTGTGATAATTGTATTTCTGAGGGCACCTCATTCACAATGACATTTTCTAGCTCCATCCATTTGCACAGGCTGGATTCTTTAGAACACCTCATCAAATGCATTCCCAAACTCTATAAGGAGAACCATTCATGTCGTGACTATTTCAAAATGCAAGTTTTTTCCTCAAAATGTACAAAAGTATATATAATGAAGTTGAGGCACATCATGATACATATTAACTTTGAGGACAAGCTTTTGTTTGCCAAAAGACTTAAAATATCTAAAGAAAATATCCAATTTTAAAAAAACTAATAGATCACAGAATGTTTTAACATACTATGTTGAAACATAGTATTCCAATGAATTCTTAAGTTTATTTTTCCAACTAAGAGGAATTGTCATATTCATTTATCTGATTTTTCAAATATGTTCAGTTTATTGGTTATACTCTCATTGGAGAAAATAATCAGTCTTATAATTTTATTTTCTATGCATAATACAATAAATTTTAAGAGTGTGTATTGAAGGGATTTGGGGGAATGTTTGAAATTTAACACATAAATGTTCTTGTTTTATAATTTCTGTAATATTAGGCACTACTGATTTTACGTGTGTTCCCTTCCAACTTCCTTGGAAATAAACCAAATGTTTCATTGTCCAAGTTGAATGGAACAGATATCTATGATCCTCTTTCTATACAATGACACCTCATAGATAAGAAAAATCTAATCTAAGTACCAAATTTTATATTTAAAAATTGCCCAAAAAAATGAATCTTAAAACACTTTCTATGACCTCTCTGTTTGGAAACTCTTCTCCAACCCAATAAATATACTTATGGAGGCACAAACCAAACAAATTAAACCTCCCATTAAAATCACAAGAGACATTTTTATTCTCAGTATAACATTGCATTTTTCACACAAAGGCATTCATTCACCCTCATGGCCTATAAAATTCCAGACTCAAAGGGTTTTAACTTCATTAAACATGTTACCAATGGTTCTAAATATCTTTCTATTGCTTCCTCTTAGATTTAGATCTGGCAAAGGAAATAAATAGACAATTAATTCAAATTGTTAGAAGTGTATTTATATGCTTTGAATTATAGTCATTTCAAAATTCCCTTTAAAACACTGACTTACCATCAATTTTACCTGACATTATTATTTTTTTCACAGGACGTGATGCTGCAAGTCTAGATCTTGTGTCTGTGTTTAGCTGTCATTATTGTTTGTTTTGCTTTGCTTTTCCAATGAGATTGTGGCAACCAGATGAGAATATTTGGAATCCAAGTCGCTTTGGATTAGAGTGCATTCTACCCATGAAACAGGAGCATAAAGGGAAAGAAGAATAAAGATAGCTTTTGTGCTCACGTTGTCATTAGCTAGCTTTCCACAATGAGGAATTTATCCTGAAAATCAAAAACAATTCTTTGAAGTAGCATAGAAAACTATTCTTAATCTTCCATCAAAAAATTTTATTTTGTACATGACACATGGAGGTTTTGGTTGCTCTTGAAGTACCAAAACATATTAACCCTTACAGAGCCAAATTCCTGAGGCAAAATGAGAATTAAAAGTAATTATCAAACTATTACCTCCAGAAAGAAAAGGGCTATACACTTTATTAACCCATAAGGTATCTTGATGAGTTTTCACATTCCTACAGATATTAGTTTCTGCGAGAAATATATTTTTTCAAGAGATAGTTGGGAGCTCTTTTAGTTGATTTATGTTGTCCAGCTAAAATGAAGTATTGACTCTAAGCTAGAAAAGTAATCCTATTCATTAAAGAGCTAAGTCCTGAGAATATTTAAAGAAGAAAATGATTTGCACTTGCCTCTCCTACACAATAGCAGAGACAAACTTTGGCAAGAGGTGGTGTACTCCATATTATTATAGCTCTACAGACCTGGAAATTATCACACACTCATTTATCTTAGCAGTTCATTAATGTTATAGTCTCTACAGAAAAAAAAGACTGTATAGTTTTATTTTCACTATGAATAATAGAATATTTGAATATATTACAGAATCATAATTGATAAGACAATCAACAATATTTCATTGAAGAAGAAAGAAGCAAACATTTTAGAGTTTGCTTCAATTTCTTTACAACGCTATCATTTGTTCTTCGTTAGATCATATGGTATTTCTCAGGAGTCAGTAAAACACCAGTTAGTGTGGTCTGAAATGAACTCCCAGAAGATGTGCCTTGCGTTAAAGGCACAGGGCTGGTGGAAGCAGTATGTCTTTAGAAGTCCCTGAGGAGGCATAGATGGAGGACTAGAAGCAAAATTATTTTAGTTCTGGAAATTATCATATGGTAGAAAAGTAAGCAGCATTCTGCTGCAGTCCTGGATGAAAATAAAGACAGTGGTGACCACTTTCCCACTCCATAAGCTCCTCAATGGAAAGCATCCCCACTTGCGTGCAAGCTGACTAAATGATTAAAAGAACTGAACTGTAAAATATATTTATCCACAAAAATGTTTTAGCCCCTCTATGACACTGGGTAACAATGAGGGAGGATAACTAGCCAGTAAACAGAAGGTATAATCCCATTGGATAAGTGATTACAATAAAGGTCAATACCTTCAACTTAAGTTGCAGTTCAGGAAACAGCAAATTTCAGAACAGTGTGAAAATCATATCATCATGTCAGTTTACTTATCCAGCATGAATTTAGCAAGATAAATGTTACCTACTGTATCTTTGTGCTTAACTTATGCTATTAGTAGAATACTTCTGGAAAAACTAGCTTTAAAAAAAAATTCTGTTAAGATATATGTCTTCTACCTCAGTTTTCATAATTACATACATACACTTTTCAATAGTGCTTTTAGCTTCAAATCTTCAGATGGTCTATACAATAAAAAAATGAACAGATAATAATAAAGAAAACACAGAGCTAGCAAATAGCCACATATTGTGTTTCTCCTTTCAAGAGGACTCCATTTGAAAGTATGTTATGAACACGGAGCAATTTTACAAAATACTGGTATCTGGGCTCCAAGAATACTTGAAGGAAATTTTTCAGTTACTAGGCCAAAGTGCTGTAATTTCAATGAAAAGTCACACAGCAGTGCTAAAATGATTCCTGAGCCTTCTTCATTGTCAAATTAACAGTGAACTCTGAGGTGAAATAACCTGAATCGCTGACATTGTGCACATGACCATAGGAAATGACGTCTGTGAGTCAATTTTCTAATGGGTAAAATAGGGTATCTCGTGCATGCATAGACAGCAAGAAATTAGGATGGCCCCAGATCAATAGTATGGACTCAGTAAATAATAGCATTGTTATGGTCCTAATACTAAACATGGTTATTGTTATCCTAATAATAAATATTTTCAATTTTTAACAGCATAATATTAGATTTGTGTTTATAATAGTTGTATCTAGCAGGAGAGTGATGGCACACTCCTTTAATCTCAGCACTTGAGAAGCAGATGCAGGCATATCTCTGGAGTTCAAGCCAAGCCTGGTCAAGAAAGTGAGTTCCAGGACAGACTCTAAAACTGCATAGAGAAATCCTGTCTAGAAAAATAAAAAAAATGAATTATATCTATCCTCAAACATATAAAATTTAATATCTATCACAAAACGATCTGCATCAAAGGTAGGATTCATACTCCAAATGCCATAATATAGTAAAAATAGAAGGGTGTCTCATGAAGGTTTTTATTGTATACGCTTAAGAAATTAAAACAATTTTTAAAAATGTCTATGACAGCAGCATGAACATATGAGTAAAATTTACAAAGACATTTAAAAGACCTTTTATTATTTAGCAAAAAGTTTTAAAATATTTTGAGCAAATTAGACAAAATAAAAATTTAATTCTTCCAAACATTACCCTAACTGCTGAAGTGAAAAGGGTAGGCTACACCAACTAATTTCTTGCTGAGATATAGCAGGATCCCACTGAGTAATTATCCAGAAGAAGAAGTGGTATTCTGCAGGGAAGCTGAGAGATCAAACAAGGACTTCTAGTGAGAGATGTTATGCCAAAATAAGGAGCCAATCAATGGCAGTCATTTAGCTAACTGAAATCACTTCAAGTTGGCCAGTCTTACTAAAAAATAATTGCAGCCTTGAAAAGGTAGAAGAGATGATGGCTATCCCAAGAGGAAATCAGCACGGAAGACACTTGTGAAAGTTTGAAGCCCATTTTCAAAGATGCAACATTTTTACAAAAAGCGATTGAAGAAAATACCCTATTGCTCTAAGAATCAATTTGCTACTGGGAAAGAAATGTAGTTAGAGGGTTCTTATCGATCCTAAGATGTTTCCATTTCAAGAAGACACACGGAACAGAACAGATTTGGGTAGTTACTGCGTGACCTCCCTCACTAGCTACAGTCTGAGGTTCTTGATGATCAATAACCAAGACTTTGAGATTCACTTATGCGGCAATAATATAGTATAAACTTCTCAAAGAATTTTCCCTGGGTCTACAAGCAGCAACCCCTATGCAGACATCTGGAGCGCCATCTGTGGATATCTGGACGAAACAAGTAGGCGTCCTCTCAAGTCTGTGTCTCGCTTTCTACCACAGATGAACATTAGTTCCAGGGACTGGCAAGAGATCTGCAATTGCGCAATAGCTGTAGATGTTCTCACTCAGGTTCTGTTGACTTCTCGACAAAATGCCAAAATGAAGTTACATTGTTGGCAACCAGAAACATTCATTTCCTAGTCTCTATGCTGAAGGTTTAAATGAGGCTGGCCCTATGCCTGCTTTCAAGAACATAAGTCCCTTATTGGACATAGGACATTTAAAAATGGCCCAGTTGGATAAATGATGAAAATGGTCACTGAAACGGTCGCTGTGTTTCCGGTAGTATTTACTAACGCTGTAGAAATATCAGACACTGAAAATCTAAGACACCACAGACATATATTCTTCCAAGAACTTTCAGTTTTAGTTCCAGCCATGTAAATAGACTAATGACAATAATTTAACTTCTAAGTCAGTAAAGTATTTGCCTTGATGTTTATCACAAAGAATAAAAACCTACTTTGCTTTGCACTAAGACATTGTGTGATTTTTTTTATTGAGAAAAAAAAATTTCCGCCTCCTCCCAGCCTCCCATTTCCCTCCCACTCCTCTCCCCCTCCCCCCACTCCTCTCCCCCTCCCTCTCAAGTCTGAAGAGCAGTCAGGGTTCCCTGCTCTGTGGAAAGTCCAAAGTCCTCCCCCCTCCATCCTGGTCTAGGAAGGTGAACATCCAAACTGGCTAGGCCCCAACAAAACCAGAACAAGAAGTAGGATCAAAACCCAGTGCCATTGTCCTTGGCTTCTCAGCAACCCTCATTGTCCGCCATATTCAGAGAGTCCGGTTTTATCCCCTGCTTTTTCAGTCCCAATCCAGCTGGCCTTGGTGAGCTCCCAATAGATCAGCCCCACTGTCTCAGTGGGTGGGTGCACGCCTCTTGGTCCTGACTTCCTTGCTCATCTTCTCCCTCCTGTGATTTTTTTTTAAAGCATAAGTGACTTTGAACTGAGATTCTGTTCACTATTAACCCCTTAAATTTAATTACTGAGACAAAGATATTTTCAAATGTACAAACGTTTGAGAAAAGTCTGGTTACCCTCACATTGTCTGAAATGATACAACTGTAGGGTCACCACTAAGGGCGGATACAAGGAGTTAGGTGGTGGCCTGAGACTGAAGAGTAGCAAACGGCAATGCGGAAGGGGGGAGGACGGTTCCATATCCACGTCCCTGTAATCTTGATGTATTACCTGGATTAATCTCTATTTGTAAACTATAAGTTACTCCGTAAGCATAAGAGAAATGAATATTGTACAGCTTTCCTAAGAATCCATGCTTAAAGTGATCTTCTGCTGCAGTTTTTTTTTATTTTTCCATTCAAAAATTTACACTTCCTCCCCTCCTCCCATTCCCCTCCTGCTCCCCCATTCACGCTCCTCCCTCCCCCTCCCTCCTTAAGAGAGGGCAGGGTACCCTGCCCTGTGGGTAGTCTAACACCCTCCCGACTTCATTCAGGCCTAGGAAGATGTGCATTCAAATAGACTAGGGTCCCAAAAAGCCAGTACATGCAGTAGACACAGGTCCCAGTGCCATTATCGATGGCTTCTCAGTCAGCCCCCATTGGCAGCCACAGTCACAGTCAGGTTTGATCACATGTTCGTTCACTCCTGGTCCAGCTGGATTTGGTGAGCTCCCATTCCATCAGGCACACTGTCCCAGTGGATGAATCAACCCCTTGCGGTCCAGACTTCCTTGCTCATCTTCTCCCTCCTTCTGCTCTTCAACTGGACCTTGGGAGCTCAGCCGGTTGCTCTGATAAGGGTGTCTGTCTCTATCTCCATCCATCGCCGAACAAAGATTCTTCACATTCATCTTTTGGGGTCTGGGTTATCTCACTCAGGATAGTGTTTTCTATTTCCATCCATTTGCAAGCAAAATTCAAGATGTCTTTTTTTTTTTTTAACCGCTGAGTAGTACTCTAATATGTAGATATTCCACACTTTCTTTATCCATTCTTCCATTTAGGGGCATCTAGGTTGTTTCCAGGTTCTGGCTCTTACAAATAATGCTGCTATGAATATAGTTGAATAAATACTTTTGTAGTGTGATTGGGCATCTCTTGGGTATATTCCCAAGAGTGGTATTGCTGGATCCTGAGGTAGGTTGATTCTCAATTTCCTGAGAAACCGTCACACTGATTTCCAAAGTGGTTGTACATATCATAAATAGGATAAAGAAAAGGCTGCTTACTTTTCACAAGGGAATTAAAAAGACTCTCCTTAATGTACTTTAGAAAAGAGGACTTTATTCAAGACTACTACTGAGGTGCTCGCTAGCACCACTGGGCTACATTATGCCCAATTACAGGGGCTTTTTATTCTCCTGGCTGTTCGTGGGTTAATACTGCGATCATTTCTTTTTGCTATACTAACTAGTAAATGAGGAATAAAATGTGTCCATGGTGCTCATTTAGCTTTAAATTATTATTTATGTTTAGTGGAAATATTAGATAAAACTTCAGATCTTTGATTTCACTGTCTCATGATTGCATCTTAACAAGCTTTCTTCAATTATATGAAATGTTTTTGTGTTGCTTAGAAATTTTGTCTTTTATGTCTTAAAACGAATCTGTTAAATTATAAGAAATTCCAGTTTCCTGGTAGGGTCTGAAAAGACCCAGAATTTTTCTACAGATTCAAGTGTTAATAAGTAATAAATGATGACCTGATTCGAGGTGGCTTACGGCCAAAAGCAATGATTTAAGTGGATACAAATAAATTCAGTGATTGTAATTCCAATATTTAGGTCTCTTTAAAGTGCAGAGAATAAAACAATATCGATATATGTAGACCAACACCATGTGGATACTTTCCATTAGGCTGGCGTCCACTAGGTTTCAGTTCTCAGTGTAGATGGGTACAGACTGCTTTGCAATTTTGCACATTTTAGGATATAATTTTAGGATGACATGTGGTCCAAATACTGCTACAATATTCAACTGTGTAGACAAGAGAGTTTCCAAAACACATACATACAATATCTGGTTACATATGCAAATGTACTGTTGGACTTCAGTATGCTTTCTGATTTTACACATGTTAGCAAATTGTTCCCTGCTGTGTGAGTCAAATATTTGATCTAGAGTCAACTATGTAGTACAGTGGATTTCTAATACACACAATATTGGGTCCCATACTATAATGAACAAAGGCTATGTTTACTTGTTTCCTCTGCTTGCTTACAGAGGAAAATTACACTATTAGTCCAGCTAGAAAACAAGTAAACTTTATTTCCCATAGCAGAGTAGTAGATGAAATTCAAGTGTATTAGGCCTGGGTACAGACTTTTAGAAAATAAGTGATTCCAGTATTTAAGAATTTTTGTTAGCTAGGTAAAACTGTCTGTGTGCCATACACACTGAAATTTTATGTTGATAAAATGTAATTGTTCCATAAAGAAAACAATACTCTAAGTCTTAATAATACTTGCTGGTAAAGGTGACTTAAAATTAGCAGTCCCCGATAAAATTTATTATGAAAATGATTAGACAAGCTTGTAAATCAATAATGTGTACATTTTTAATAATGTTTACTTCTTTTGGTTAAAATTTAATATAGTGTTTTAATATAAATGTTAATAATTGAAATGTGAAGAAATCGTTTCTCATGGAAAAACTTCATTATTCAAACAAATAGAGCCTTCAATAAGATAATTCAGTCTGAGTCAGTAATGGACCAGTTACAAATTGGCGCTAAGCAATCCTCCGGTTGGGACCAAGAGAATTTACCAAAGTGTACAAGTAGATGAATTATGCAAAATCTACTACTCTAATGTGAGCAGTTGCAAAAATAATAAAAAGAGCTAACAACTCATGTCTAATTAGTCAAAGAGACAAGGGACTACTTCAACACTCCCCGCAAATGGTTGCTAACAATCCTGCAGACTCCATTCATGTTCACTCTAATGGCAAGGCAATAAAAATGTTGAGGATGCTTTTAAGCAGAATGTACTTATCTGTTGGCACACTGAAATTCTAAAAAGTTTCCAGAGATGTCTATAAAAGTGAAAGTTTTCTATTAATGATGAAAATGTTTATCCCCTGGAAGGGATTTTTATGTCATCTCATTTCCTTCTGCCAATGATAAAAATTTATTCAACAGTTAGTGTTGGTTGTATTCCAGCAGCTATTTTGTCTCCACAATGTGTGATGCAGGAAGCATTAACTGGCTTCCCATGAAGCCTTTGCAAGGGGCACTGCTTATCCCTCAACCCGATAGTCTGGAATATGAAGGGGAGATCCATATTTTGTTTGTTTTTAATGTGCTGGTATCAAATCCAGGCAAGGCCTACATATGAGAGGAGTATGTCCTACCACTGAGCTATAATCCAAACCCCCAGAAATCAAATGCTCCTCTTCTTTTAAAAATGAATAACTAAATTAATTATTTGAAGAGTTCAGTTGAGACAAAGAAAAATAAAACATTTGTATAGTTCATTCACCTCAAATAGGACTAATTGTAGCCCTAACTTCCAAATTACCAGAGTGAGATCTTCTCACTCACCTATCCTGGGTACTCTAAACACACACAGCTGATTTGGTTGGTGATTTTAAGAAATCAAAGCCTGATATTTCAAATTACTATGGAAATTATCTAGGATATAAGAAGGAAGAAAACAAGGTAGGAGAGGGAGGTGGGAGGGAGGGAACAGCTGAGGAAGGGAAGAAGGGACACTGCATACTTCTTCCTTTCTTTTAGCTACACTTTAGAAGTAATTCAATTACTGAGATGTCCAAGGCAATGTTATTCTTATCAACATTTTTATATCTTATGTTTTAAAACTCAAAACATTCAGTGAGTGAAATTAACTGAGTTGTGCAAAACCTTTAGTAGATAAGAAAAATAATATATAAATTGAAAGGCAGGTAGACAGATAAACAGACATGCACACAGAGGGGCAGACAGGTAGATAGTTATAGGAGAGAGAGAGAGAGAGAGAGAGAGAGAGAGAGAGAGAGAGAGAGAGAGAGAGAGAGAGAGAAAGGGGTGGGGGTTGGAACTAACGAGTCCTGGCCTTCAGCTGCTCTTCCCTGCTAGAACCTTCTAATTGAAGTTATTAGAAGCTCTGCCTAGCTTAGAGGATCAGAGGATGGGATTTTCACCTGTTGGTCATTGACTGCAGTGTACTTAAGCCTCCATGGTGCTATTAAAGAGGGGCTTTTGGTACCACTGTTGGAAGGTCTGTGTGTTGGTCTGTCTCTGCGTGTGTATTCTCAACCTCCAGACCCTTGCCCCCGAAGCTCGCGAACTGGGGTCTAGCGCAAAGAGCGCAGATCGGGGCCGCGGTGCGCGGCAGATGATAGATGGATAGAAAGATAGATAGATAGATAGATAGATAGATAGATAGATAGATAGATAGATAGATAGATAGATAGATAGATAGATAGATAGATAGATAGAT
>NW_004949117.1:705966-711439 GCF_000317375.1 Microtus ochrogaster
TAGATAGATAGATAGATAGATAGATAGATAGATAGATAGATAGATAGATAGATAGATAGATAGATAGATAGATAGATAGATAGTTGGATGGATGATAGATTGATACATAGATACATAGACAGATACATAGATGAGGGCATAGAAAGTATTTAAATGTGATTTGTTTTGATTATTATTTATACACACATTCCTTCTAACCTGTCACATAAATTTTGATTACATACATTGTACACATTACAAATACTTTCTTTCTAGATATAACTTGGTAAAACTAATATATTTCAACATGATTACTTTGTTGTATTTCAAATATGCTCTTCCTACCTTGGATTTCTCATTTTATTTTTATAAATTAATACTGTTATTAATTCTTTGAGGGCTTTCATCCAATGTATTTTTAATATATTATCTCCCAGTCTCCTCTAACTCCTCCAAATCTGTTCCCAATTATAATGATCTCTTTTATTAATAACTCATATAATCCAATTTGTAGTGGTCAAAAGCTCAGCTTGCTCAGAAAATAGAGCCCAAAGAGGGAAATCTTTAAATCAACAATAAAATCTGTATTGTAAAGTAAAATATTAATCAATTTAAGAAAGAACCTACAGAATGGGAAAAATTTTTACCAGTCAAACATCTGACAGAGGGTTAGTGTCTACAGTATATAAAAAGATGAAAAGAAAGAAAGAATCAAACAATTCAAAAGCAAAAACCTTCCCCCTTGGGAAAATAATCCAAAACAAAGAATCATCAGAGGATGATAGATAGCCCTAGAAAAAGGGAAGGTCTGAATAGAAAACAGAAACCTGAATAAAGCTTCATGGACTCGGATCGTCACAGGATCGCTGCCCTGCAGAACACAGAGCAGAGCAGCCAGGCACACAGAGCGAAGCTTTGTCTAAACAAAACCAAACCAATCAGAGCTTAAGAATTACAATTCAGACAGTACTTCTAAATCCTTAGAACCTACATATGGTTTTTATTGTTCAGTAACAAATCACTCTGGATTTTCTACATAAACTTGTAAATAGTTAACCAATTAAAAGGGCAGAGTAATGACTGTATAGCATTTAAAATGGCGCATGAAAAGAAAAAGTTGTCAGACATTTTAAAAGCAAACTGTCGAGACAGGCAGGATGATTGTCCTTCCCTATCTCTTTACATGACTGTTGATTCATCTGCAACTTGATCTGCACCTGCTCTGTTTATGAGACCAGCCTCTTATTCTCGTGAAATTGAAGTGCTTCATCTTCCACGCACATCTTCCCGGATCCTGAATAGCTCACATCCTAATACTCTAATTCTCAAAGGCTCACGGGCTGCACTGATATCAGAGGGTCCTTATCAAAGAAACATCAAGGACCATCACAGATGACAGACTCAAATTATGAAATGAGGTGCTTGTGTGACTTGAGATTCTGTCATAGTCTACCGCATCTGGGTTACTCCTTTCATGCCTTATCTAGGACAGAATAACTAAGGAGCAGACACCACTAACATGCATTTGTCACTAGGGTCTTTGACCTGGGTCATTTACTCTTAAAAAGCGGGATTGATGCAGACGCTCACACTGCTTTAATGACAGGTTGTAATTGTCCTCTTTCATTCACAGGTGAAAAAAAAAAAAAAACCTGGTGAGCTGTGAAGCTTGAAGCAGCATTTAATTTCTAAAATAAGACTTCTGCCAGAATAACAACACTCAAAATGTAATAGCAATACCGACCTCCTCCACTGGTTTTTCTTCCATTTGCCCTTTTGTTAGAATTAAAGCGGCATAGAAACTCAAATTCAGTCTGTGTTTGTTTGAAATTATAAATACCTAAATATGTTTTAGGGGCTGCAAATGGTACAGACTGGAGCATGATTTGTGCTGTTAAGAAGTAAATCTAAACAAGCAAAGAAGTTTCCCCATCACTTCTATTTCCCAGCTTCTTAGAATGTTACAAAATTCACAGAAGGAAGCACTGATAATTTATAATTTCCTACATTGAAGTTATTGTGTCCTACATAAAGTCAGAGGGGATAGAGATGAATTTTTAGGTTCAGCCAATTTCTCAATAATTGTTTAAGGTATTGGGGTGTTAATTTCATTCTTTGGTTAAAGGAAGAATAACGATCAAACAAGGTCATCCATCTTTCTAAGTAGAAAAGACTATATAGTTTCAAATGGAAATGTGCTGATATTCCATTATACAAAACTTATAACAGCATAATTAAAATGTTATTGATTCAAGTGATAACTATTATCAGCACTTTCTTTTTGTCTCTGAAGAAAAACTTTTTAAAAAGTAAGTACCTTTAAACACATCACTGAGTTGTGGGGTTTCCAGCACCAAATATTTGAACTGTTATCTAAAACACAGTCTAAAGTGAAACCTTGGACTGTTGTCAAAAACATATTCTAAAATGAAACACAATCTGAAATGAACTTTGGCTGTATGGTTTCATTATAAAGTATTTAGTAAATAAAATGTAAAGGCAACAAGGAAATCAGGGGTAATTGTTGGGCGTAATGATTCAATTCTTGAAGACCAGGACAAACTGAAACAGTGCATTGAGCTGCCCTACTTAGAACCCAGCTAACAGCTCAAAAGCAAGATCACCATGTGCCACACACTCAGCCTGGTGTCTTCTTCAAAATCGTTTGTCAAGCAACTACACACCACCAAGGAGTAAGTGACAATGCTTCCCAGTGCTGTACCTTCATTGTTTGTGACCCTCATAGGGGAATTTTAGTACCAACTAGTTAGTCTATAAACAATTCCTGGCTCTCTGGTTACTTCTTTAGGGTCTTGAATTTGAGAATCATAAGTGTGTTAAGATAGTGTCTGTTGACCTTGTGGTCCATGTGCACAACTCATCCCTCCAACGTCTTCGTATTATTAGACTTTAGACAGATGATGCTTTAGCTCAAAGTTCATTCTTTCAAGAGGTGTTGAGCCCTTTCATTTCTGTAGCATAAGCAGATGGGAATGATAGCCTCATAGTTGCTATTTTCATTCAAAGCAGTGTGCCATTTGATACTGACTTCTATTTTCATTGAATTTGACTTTCAAAATTAATGGCATTACCCACAGCTGACAGCCTAGGATTGCTATTTAAAATATACTTTTGTTGATTTTGAAGCTCAGACATCTTTTCCTTATGC
Source organism: Microtus ochrogaster (assembly GCF_000317375.1). Taxonomy (NCBI): domain Eukaryota; kingdom Metazoa; phylum Chordata; class Mammalia; order Rodentia; family Cricetidae; genus Microtus; species Microtus ochrogaster. The sequence goes on from NW_004949117.1 coordinate 709,115, forward strand.
TTATGCTCATTCTCGAAGGGAAACAAAATGAGCTTGAATTAAAACGTAAGTGCTGTGTGATAGCTATTTACATCAGAGTGATAGCAAACCTGGTTCAATGTATAATTCATTAGTACACAAAGGATGGCTCGAGGACTTTGAATGTATGTCTGTTCCCAGGCCTCACAATGGTTAGCATACACTTTTCACAACACCCAGATTATTTTATGATGATTTCCATTTGTTTTTTGTTTATAAATAAAGAGCAAGATCAAACAGGTTATTAAATTGTTACCAATTTGATCCCAAAGTTTATCTTTTTCCCAGGTCCTGGCTCATGAGCTGTAAAGGCACGTTGCTTCCTCAACATTGTTCTGTCCGCCTACATTCTCTCCTCTTTCTGCTCCTTCTTCCTCTTCAAACTTAGCCTCCTCTTTATCCTTCATGAATGAAATCCTCCCTGCTATATATCTTCTTGCCAGGAGAAAAAAGGATTAGGCTAGAAAAGTCAGATAAAAAGGGATATTCACAGTGAATCTTAAAAGATGGTTTCAAGTGACTTCTCAACTGAGAATGAAGGAAAACTGAATATAATCGATTTTATATGAAAATGATATCAAATTTGCTTTATCTTGTGAAAGATGAAGCTACTATATTCATAGAAGAAGGCCCTTGGAATTAGAAGGACCTTGTATTATGAGAATGTATGGTATTTATTTGAAGTGTATCTTTCCTACAGCAGTAAAACTGAATCTATAGATTTCTATCCTATTATTCCTATTATTTATAGACATAAAATTAGTCCACAAACTTATGCAAAGTTCTTTTTTTTTTTTTTTTGGTTTTTCGAGACAGGGTTTCTCTGTAGCTTTTGGCTCCTGTCCTGGAACTAGCTCTTGTAGACCAGGCTGGCCTCGAACTCACAGAGATCCGCCTGCTTCTGCCTCCCGAGTGCTGGGATTAAAGGCGTGTGCCACCACCGCCCAGCCTGCAAAGTTCTTTTCTTACATAGCTCATTATATAAGACATTTTGGTGCCTCACTTCATTCAAGTTGAAAGACAACTAATCATCCTGGGTTCGACTTAAAATCTATCTAGTAACTTCCTCCTATCATGTAGTACAGGCTAATCTCTTATCCAGTCATGATTTCATAGCATGTGCACTGAGCATCTCCACATATCCCTACAGGTCACCTCTTTACTTCTCTTTGTACCTATTCACACTGCCCTCGTAAACACCATCACTGGCCTCTAAAGCAGCCAAGGTGAAATAATGGAAGAAGAGAGAGATATTTGAAGGAGCACTGAAAGCATTCATGCTACTATTCTCCTCACAGAGGAATGAAAATTCTTATTCTGTGTTTTCTTGAGTTCCAGTTCTCTGACTCTTTAAGTCAAAGATGGTAACAGTGATGGCCGCACTTGAACCTTGATCTATACCATGCCTGCATCTTCATAAACAACTGTTTGTTAAACTCATTTAGGTGACCCAATATTTATTCTCTTCTGCCTGTTGCTGGAGGACTGGCAATATATTATGTGTGCTTCTATTGTAGTGCTATAGCATGTTTTAAATAAACATTTATTTCCCTATAAAATGTGAATTATTTGAAAAGAAATCTTCTTTCAATTTATAGCCTTGAGCCCAAGTAAGGATTTTCCATAAATTAAACTTCCTGATGAATGTGGATTTTTTTTCTTTCTTTTTTAATTTAGAAGATTTACTCTTAAATGTTTGTTCTTCTATCTAAAGATACAGGAAAAGATCAAATCTTCTTTTGGAGGCAAATATTTATCAGCTTACAGGCTTTGTATATGCTGCAATTGTGTGTGTGTGTGTGTGTGTGTGTGTGTGTGTGTGTGTGTGTGTTGGCTAAAATTATCCAAAGACATTCTTGAAATTATGTCAGCTTTCAGTGAATGCAGAAAACCTTTAATGAAAGGTCACAGTTATGATTAGACAATCAGTATTGTAAAGATCACTGGATGAAACTTCATGTTATATTTTGTGGAAGGTTAATTTAAATGATTTTCCATGATGACAAAATATAGTTTTGCTCTCCTTTTATTATATGACTCTGACTTGAATGACTTAAATGTTCACTGTAATGAAAGAGAGAATCAGGGCAGTTCCTGGTGGTCAGAGTAATGTAAGGATGGAAACAACCAACTTAAATTTATACCATTACAATAGATGGCTTTTATATAAACCACAGTAAATTAATATGCCAATTACTTAATAATGTGGAACTTTATTTTTTTTTCATTCTTAATTTTTTTTTATTAAGAAAGAAAAAAAAATTTTCCGCCTCCTCCCAGCCTCCCACTCCTCCCACTCTCCCCCCT
>NW_004949117.1:712204-721655 GCF_000317375.1 Microtus ochrogaster
ATACCCAAGAGATGCCCGATCATATGACAGGGGCATTTGTTCAACTATGTTCATAGCAGCATTATTTGTAATAGCCAGAACTTGGAAACAACCTAATGTGGAACTTTAATCTTAGATTCGTGTCTTGTCTTACAACACAGTCTTTGAATTTTTCCTTGCAAACACACACACACACATATACACACCATTTCCAAACAGTCGTTTTATGTTTGCAAAATGTATTAATCTGTGAATCTAAATCTTGATAATACTTTTAGAAAAATAACCCAAAATATTTCTATAGCAGCACAATGAAAAATAAAAAAGTACTATACAAAAGAAGTCAGGAAATAGTCATAATTATCGGTCAAGTAACGGGCACAGGTAGCAAACATTATGATAGCAAACAGGTAAGTAGTTAGGACAGATTAGGGAGAATAAGACATTTAAAAATGGTGAAGGAAAACTGTAAAAACTGATACGATATCTTCTAAAATACAAAATACAATACAAACAAATGAAGCAATAGACAATAGTGCTGCTATGCCTTTGTCTCAGGGACCAGTTTAGACTACTAGCTGTAGGATCAAAAACCCATTGCCATTGTTCTTGAGTTCTTATTAGTCCTCATTGTCTGCTATGTTCAGCAAGTCCGGTTTTATGCTTTTTTCAGACCCAGGCCAGTTGGCCTTGGTGAATTCCAGATAGAACATCCTCATTGTCTCAGTGTGTGGATGTACCCTTCGCGGTCCCGACATACTGGCTTTGGGGGAGCCTAGGCAGTTTGGATGCTCAACTTACTAAGCCTGGATGGAGGTGGGCGGTCCTTGGACTTCCCACAGGTCAGGGAACCCTGATTGCTCTTCAAGCTGATGAGAGAGAGGGACTTGATCAGGGGAGGGGGAGGGAAATGGGAGGCGGTGGCGGGGAGGAGGCAGAAATCCTTAATAAATAAATTAATTAAAAAAAAGAAAAAAATAAATAAAAAGACTGCTAGCTGCCCTACTGCTCAGGCCTGAGCCTGAGCCTGAGGGAATTCTGTCCCCCAGACAATGGCTTTGTTGCTGCCATTAAAGACGTTTTTAACTAACTTCCTATCATTCTAATAAAACTTGATTCAAAGGCTAGGGTGAAAACGTGCCCCTCAGAGAGTTGGAGTAGCAACTGGCTAGCTTTCTTCCTTTGCTGGATGCTAGGTACCCTCTTTCCTTACACTGCCCCAACAAAGAAACCCATGCTATGTTCCTCCCTGCTACTTTCTGTCAACTAGTTGCTAACCCGGCCTCCACGTTAATTTTATTTAATTAACAATGTAACTTACTTTTATATTTGTGAGCAAATACAGCATAAACAAATATAACATATCTTTTCCAAACCCCACAACATTTCTGTCTAAATAAAAGGAAAAGTTGTAATTTTAACATACTAAAACTATATGCAATAAAACAGCTATCAAGTAAGAATTCCATTTAAAATATCCAGTCCCTTTGCACAAGGGAAATTTAGAGAAATCATTCTGTTACCTGCCTTATCTAGATGAGTACCTAATTTACATTCTATCATAAGTAAGGAAAACTTTATAACTATAGTCTTCAACTCCTTTAAAGACCTCAGAAGGATATAATACTACCAAAGTAAACAGCAAGCATAGTGCAAGCCATTCCAAAACTACAAAAATAACATATACAACTTGCAGACTGGACAGTCATTCAAGTTTCTTCTGCAATGTTGGTGTATCCACCTTTGGCCTACAAGTCTAGAATATCTGGCAGACTTTTCTATGAAGCAAGAATTTTAAAGGACTTCCTGGCCTGTTTTGGTGTTTGGCAAAGTTCAGCAGTCACTTTCCTTTGTCTTGCATATCCAGTTTGGAAAATATATTGTCAGTATTCAAGGCAAGAACAATTTCTTGTCCAAATGGCTAGGTTTGTCGCAATGAAAGCGAACTCCATATGGAGATCCTTCAATGCCCATCATCCTTTTTTGAAGTAGATTGGTTCTGCCAGGAGCAGATGTGCCTCACTGTCATGAAAAGCCATATATCAGCATAACATTTTAAATGCCATGTTCTTTACATCTTTGAAGGTTTGTCATCAGGCGTGTCCTCCAGAAACAGATGGGAACAGATTCATATCCATAGTCAAATATTAGGCACAGTACAGGGAATCCTGCAGAAGAAAAGGAGAAAGTATTGTGGGAGCCAAAGGGATCAAGGACACCACAAGAAAACTCAGAGAATCAACTCACATGGGTTCCTAGAGGTTCACAGAGGCTGAATCAAAAACCAGAGAGCCTACATGAGACAGACCTAAGCATTTGCATATATGTTACAATTGTGTAGCTTGGTCTTCTTGTGCGACTCCTAACATGGAAGCAGAGCCTGCGTTTAACTCTTTTCCAGCCTTTTGGCAACACTGGGTTGCCTTTCCCAGCTTTAACACATGGGGCGATGCTTAGTCTCAATGCAACTTGATAGGTCATGTTTTGTTGGTACTCATGGGAGACCTGTCCTTTCCTAAACAGAAATGAAGGAAGAGTGGATTGGGGATGGAAGCAGAGTTGGGATGCGGTGGGAGGCGGGAGATTGTGAGGAGAGGAGGGAGGGGAAACTGCGTCCAGGATGTAAAAATAAAATAAAATAAAAATGAAGAAAGAAAGCTCCATCATAATATCCGATAGCATGATAGAAAACAGAAAATATAAAACAATGAACTTAAAAATTTAGATGAGTTTTCAAAGCAAAGTATTGAAGTTAAATGTGTTTAAAGTAAATGGCTTGAAGTAAAATGTGAGGGCAAGTGAGTAAATTGAGGGAGGAAATATTAATCACAAAGAAACAGATCTAGGAATTGAAGAAATTCTTGGTTAGGTAGAAAAATATCTCAAAAGTAGTAAACTCAATGTAAAAATAACAAAAACAAAAACAAAACAAAAGGTTCATTGAACAAGGCTAAGGGTTTAAAGGTTTGATTAAATGGTATTTTTCTAGTACCAAAAAAGGTTCATTGAACAAGGCTAAGGGTTTAAAGGTTTGATTAAATGGTATTTTTCTAGTACCATTACTTTGTCACTAAATAACTTCCGTAAAACATAAGTAAGTGATACATGACTCCCCTCGGCGTCTCAGCAGAAACAAAGAAATAGCGCTAGAGGCTAGCCTGATTTTGAATAACCGGTGTTGTAACTGTGTTCTAACAGAATGATTTATACACACAACACCCATAGGTTTTGAGAATCAAGAGAATTTCATACCATAAACTGCATGCCTGCTTCAACTGAAACAGACAGAAGTACCAAATAAAAGAAGGCAGTTGGACTTGCAAAATTTCCCACATAGGAAAACAAAAGTCTTTTGAAGAATGAAAGCAAACTGAAGCTGTCAACAAAGCATGCGACTCTTCATGAGCAAGGAAGGATAAGGTGAAAAGTATAGTCACAAATTTAGAGCATAAATTATTCCCAGTCATGGAAACTTAATATTTACCTAAATAGATCCCAAAATTTCTTGAGATCCATTTTCAGCCCCACTGTTGATTAAGAATATTCATATATAGTGCCATAAGTCACTTTTTCTAGTAGATCCACAGACAGAGAGAAACTTTTCACCGGGAGACACCATAGCTAGATTCATACTTAAACCTGATCCTGAACTTTAGAATACAAGATTTTTCATCTGATAATATTTAGGTGTGGTGGCTGACACCCTTGATCTCAGCACTAGGGAGGTGGAGACAGGACAGATTACAGCCGGACAGAGAAAGAAATATAAGACAGAGAGGAAAAGAGCTCAGCGCATTCAGTCTGAGGATTCCTGGAGACAGGATCTTGTCTCCTCCAGTCTGAGGATTTGTAGAGGTAAGAACTGTAGTGCCAGGCCCCTTTGCTACTCTGATTTTTCAGCTTTCACCCCCTAATATCTGGCTCCAGGTTTTTATTATTAAGACCTATTAGAATTTGCACTACAGTACGGAGGCTTTATTTTAGACGTACCCTTGGAAAATGGACTCCAAAACTCTGCATTTTGATGATTTTTGACATGATCACTCTGAGGGCTACTGGCACAGTTGAAGTCATCCCTTATCTAACTATATGTTCTTATAACAGGGCTCAAGGACTTTCAGTGTCTGTGCTGGAACAATGGATGGGTAGAAGAGAAAAATTCTAAAGGAGGAAGTGGCCAGCTTAACCCCTCACTAGAGTTTGGAGTGAACATTTTTCAGGTATTCAACACGTCTAGATACTGGGTAAATCAACTCCGACACAAAAGTCAAGGCAACAAAGGGGGCAAGCGGATATTCAGGCAGCAGTTCTAGGGCTGATAACATGGGTGGAAACACCTGCTGCACAAACCTGAAGACAAGAGATTCCTGTAGGGCGTATAGAAAGCTGGATCCAGTAGCTTGTTGCTTTTAGTAGCAACACTACTATAGAGATGAGGGAGGAGCCAGTGAAATGAACAAAATATCACAAACGTAGACTAGTGATGAAAATAACAAGGTCAAAGGAGAAAAGCAACTCCCTAAAAAGTTGCCCTCTGTCTCCACACTCCCTGGCTCTCAGCTTTCATAATATTCAGTCACCTATGAGATTTCTGTAACTGCAGAATGGAGTTGTTTTGAGCAAAAGTGGTCTTCAAGTTTTTGGTGAGGAAAACATGCAAATGGTAGAATAATCCAAAGTGTTTTCAGTGGGGACAGAGGAAAATCGATCACGTGTCACTTCACTGTGTTCTCTTCAAAAGCATTTATGTTTTGACTAGCTAATGAACGATGCTAGAAAGCTTCTTAGGTTATTTTTTCGTGGCAGTCCTTTCTTCTTTGTTGTTAGTATAGTCTTGTCAAAAAGCCCCTGGCATCAGTCTGATTTAGTCAGAAAGGGCTTCTAGTGTATAAACATCCCAGCCTTGTGGCCAGACTTAATGTAATCGGGCAAAGCTGTTAGGAGAAGACATAGATTGATGTATGAGAAAACAAAAATGCTCCAACAAGTATAAGGTCAGGAGCACAGGAGTGGTTAATCCGACTCATCAATTTGGCTGTTTTTGGGATTACCTAGGTGATATAGATATATATACATCTGGCTGTGGTTATGAGGGTGTTCCCAAGAAAGTTGAACCAAGGAGGGAAAATCCACCAAGAACATGGTTAGCATCGTGTTCTCCTGTCACAAGGATTTTTCCATTGGAGTTGTGCATTATTTTTTATTAAAAATTTCTGCCTCCTCCCCTCCGCCTCCCATTTCCCTCCCCCTCCCCTGCTCCCCTCCCCTTCCCTCTCCAGCCCAAAGAGCAGTCAGGGTTCCCTGCCCTGTGGGAAGTCCATGGTCCTCCCCTCTCCATCCAGGTCTAGGAAGGTAAGCATCCAAACAGCCTAGGCTCCCACAAAGCCAGTACATGCAGTAGGATCAAAAACCCTTGCCATTGTCCTTGGCTTCTCAGCAGCCCTCATTGTCTGCCATGTTCAGAGAGTCCGGTTTTATCCCATGCTTTTTAGTCCCAGTCCAGCTGGTAGATATGGGAGCAGGGAAGTATATATCTTAATTAAGGGAGCCAATTTTAGAGTTGTGCATTATTTTTAAAGTTCCTCACCATTCACAGTGAAGACCATTCTGCCCTTTTTCTCTAGTATAATTGTCTATTAATAATCCTGTTGTTATATTTATGCCAATATCTCATCTTTCCAAAACATGACTGAGCCCATGGTACTTTTCACTATGATGTAAAGATGTACTTCATTCCATCTCTATTAAAAATGAGACCCATAACAGCATGTTCAGTTCCCTCTACCCCTACAAGATAAAACTATACAGAAAAAAAAACCCGAATGTCAAGAAAAATTTGCATTTTCATAATGGTTAAATGTTTTTCATCACAGAAATGATCTTTATAAGGACAGAAAAGATGTATCCCTATCTCTGACCCTCTTTTCTCTAGGGCAGACTCTAAACTTCTGAGTTTGTCTATTTTAGAAACCGTTTCTCCTACAGCAACCAGGATCCAGTAAATACTTCTGGTTGCTGTGGCACATCTACTCCGCGAATAGCCTTTTACTTCACCATTGATGAAATGTAAATTGGGACTAAGAGGGGATAAGTCACAAAAGTTAGAACCTTATATTTACCTTGGTTTTGTCCTTTCCTATCACATAGCTAGCCTAAAAATCTTCACACCTTGAAGGATTCTATGGAGACATGGAGCCAGGGATTCCAAGTATATTTTGTGTAATCAATTCCAATTTAGGAAGCATGCTGTATTTTTTCTTTTTCTTTTTACTGATATCTAAAGTCATGGTCTTCCCATAAGATAATAAAATAGGACTCTGAAATTATCATCGCAGACATACGCACACAACTCATGGTTGTTCTGATTTTAGTAGTCCTGTCATCGTTCATCCGTAGGAAATTTATACTCCATCTGCACTTTGATGCTTCTGGTATAACTAATTAAGCAAAGATTTCATTTACATCTTTATTCTTTACCAAGACTGCTTATTTGATAGATTGAATGCCAACATAAAGACAGCATTCAACAGACTTGATGGCAAATACCAGTGCAGTAGATTATAGATTAAACAGAATCATAGCATGAGGCTTAAGAGCAAACAACTAACTACTAACTTCAGATTGGACAAGAGGTGAATATTAACTTTACTGAATACTATTGGCACTAATGTGGATAAGCCGGTGAAACTCTGAGCCTTGATCTTCAAATAACAATCTCAAAGAATATTTTTTCAGAGTAAGCAGTATTGAACATATGATACAAAGAGCATATATGTTCAGCAAATGGTGCCTGTCATTTCACAGTGTTTCCAATTCTAAATTATTTATGCAATGTTATAGCACTTTTATTCCTTATGTCTAAAGTTTGATAGATGTATTGTATATGAAATGAGAAAGTGTTATGTTCACTTTTGATGCATTCTTTTGAGTGCAAAGTCTTTTCTTATGGGTAAAGAAATAAAGTTTTTTTTCTCATCCTGAATTGCAAAGATACTGTCCTTTTTAAACAAAATTTTTTCATTATTCATTTAAAACAGTTTCTGGTTAGTATCCTAACTCTTGATTGAATTATGTTCAGATAAATTGTCAATATATACCAAGGGACAGTTCACGAATATAAAGTGTTTTCAGGAGCAGACTGACACAGAGTAATTTTTGTCCCATTTTCTCTTGTAACAAATGGCTAAGACATTTGGTCATAGTTTCAATCACTCACACTCGATTCAATCATAACTGTAAAAATAAATCTTGTTCTTATTTCTGCTTACCACCACTACTAAATAGTTCAAATGAGAAACCAGCTTTGCCAATTTGTGGCTTGAGCAGAATCTCTTATTCTGGATGGTGTTTCTTAAGCTTCCTTTTAATGACTGCTGAGTGTCCCACAGTATGCAATGTCTGTATGCTAAGAAAAACACAATTAAATTCCCAGCAGAGTTCTAATTAGAGGCAGTACAATGTGGAAGTCACTTGTGTTTCAATTGTTAATGGAGCAAACTTACCTCAAGAACTTAGCCTATAAACAACATTGATTTTTCCAATATGCTCCAGCTGTTTTTTTTTATTACAAATGTGTTTCTGTCTTATGTTTATACCATTTCATTTTATTCCTTTATACTCCAGGAAAAATAGATAAATATTTGAGGAAGAAATTCTCCAGTGCATATGTATGTGGGTGTTCATTTTTCAGTGTGAGAATAAAATCATCAAAGCTTGCAATTTAAATTTCTGTGTTCTGCTTAATTGAGGACCCAAGTGTTCAATCATAGATTGCCTGTAAATGCTTCATAACCGAGTGGGAAAGATAAGAAACACTGAGGTTAAAGAATCTCTTGTGAAATAATTATACTGCTTAATATAACATGGGCTTCATCAAATTAAGAGAATTTCCCATCTTTGCTTCTTTTCCATCATTTCTGTCTCTGACCGTTAGTCACTCCACTCTAACTTCATTAAAGGACAGTCCTCAGTCCTCTGCACACGAAAATGTCTACAGATTTGTCAATTCACTCCAGTTCCTCAGTTTAATGGCACCCACTCAACTGGATTAACATACCTACAGAAGACTAAAATGATTGTGGAATTACTAAAAACTAAACCAACAAAGCACTCATAGAGAAGAAGGTATATTGTTTGTAATCTTAAAAATAGAGAATGCTACAAGATTCTCTGATGTTTTAATTAGCAAAAATAGCATCCTTTGTCTAACTAAAGAAAGAAAGAACAATGCATTCTCTGGCTATAAGTAAGATCACCTGGCTACACAAAGCATAATAAGGGTAAAAAGAAAGGGGAGCCAATGAAGAAAAATGCAGAGATTTGACATGAACATGGCCCAAAATCATATTGATTGATTGCAAATGAACCCTTGATTTGTTTGTTTTGAATTATAGATAGTTGAGCCCCATCTTACAGATACTAGGTAAATACTTTATCACTAGACTACTTCCCAATCCAGAAATGTAAGTCTCAAAAACAAAGAAATACTATAATTTTTCATGTAGAAAAATAACTTTAGAATGCAAATAAGCTAGACTTTAGGAAATACCAAATCATGTAAAAGAATTTAATAAAATATATTTAATATATTTAGTCAAATCCCTACTACAAAAGTATTCACTTTTTGAATGCTTGAGTAGTAGATAATTTTTAAAATACTACATTTTAAATGAGAGTTTATGTGTAAGATGTTCATTGATGATTACATAGAACATTATAGTGTCGTCCGAGGTTCTCTGTCACACAAGGTTGCACACCTGTTTATTCCCAAATAAACACACAGAGGCCTACATTAATTATAAACTGGTTGGTCTATTAGCTCAGGCTTCTTATTAATTCTTATAACTTATATTAGTCCATAATTCTTGTCTGTGTTAGCAACATGGCTTGGTACCTTTTTTGGCTAGGCAGTCACGTCTTTCCTCTTCTCTGTGTGGGTGATGGCTGCAGACTGACTCTTTCTCTTCCCAGAGTTCTCTTGTTCTCATTGCTCCACCTCTACTTCCTGCCTGGATACTGGCCAATTAGCGTTCATTTACAATATAAGTGACAGGGTACAGACCATTGTTTCACAGCATTATAGTTTTCTCATCTGCTTTCTAGAAAGAAAAAGTAATTGGGACTTGAGAATTGTAGTAAATATGTAACCTAACTACTGTGCTATGACAGTTGGAGGTCTTTAGCTTTTACAGCTACCCAGTATTTAGTCAGAATTGGGGCACAGATCTCAGGGTAAGTATTAAGAGTTCAAGCAACTCTGTAAGCTGAGGGAGAATCACTTTATCTCAATATATGGAGATATCATTTCTGCAACATAATGATATCCCTTTTCAACTAAGTAAAGGTATATTTGCCAACCAACAGATATATGATATATGCTAGATAGATAGATAGATAGATAGATAGATAGATAGATAGATAGATAGATAGATAGATAGATGATAGATAGATAGATAGATAGATAGATAGATAG